>NW_003852412.1:1749751-1755314 GCF_000181295.1 Otolemur garnettii | reverse complement strand
TTGATCTCGTCTTTGACCCATCTATCATTCAGCATAAGGTTATTTAGCTTCCATGTTTTTGTATGAGTCTGCACATTCCTGTTGTTACAGAGTTTAACTTTTATTCCATGATGGTCCGAGAAGATGCATGGAATAATTTCTATTCTTTTAAATTTGCTGAGGTTAGATTTGTGACCTAAGATGTGGTCGATTTTGGAATATGTTCCGTCTACTGATGAAAAAAATGCATATTCAGTTTTGTTAGGATGAAAAATTCTGTAGATGTCTGTTAAATCCAGAAGTTGAATAGTTAAATTTAAATCTAAAATTTCTTTACTAAGCTTCTTATTGGAGGATCTATCCAACACTGCCAAAGGAGTGTTAAAATCTCCGTCTATGATGGAGCTGGAAGAGATCATGTTGCTCATGCCAGTTAGAGTCTCTTTTATAAATTGAAGTGCATTCTGTTTGGGTACATAGATATTGATAATTGAGATCTCATCATATTGAGTATTGCCCTTAAGAAATATGAAGTGGCCATCTTTATCTTTGGTTACTTTTGTTGGTTTAAAACCTATTGTATCTGCGAATAACATTGCGACACCTGCTTTTTTCTGCTTTCCATTTGCCTGGAATATACATTACCATCCCTTCACCCAGAGTTTATTTACCTTTTAAGGTAAGGTGAGATTCTTGTATACAGCAGATATCTGGTCTGAGTTTCTGTATCCAGTCTGCCAATCTGTGCCTCATTAGAGGACAATTTAAGCCATTCACATTGATAGAAATTATTGATAAGCCTGGTAAAATTTTAGGTATCGAGTTATTCGAAAGTCCAGTGGACATTTTTAATCCTTTTGCCACTGTGGAAGTTGGAGTTTGATCAATAGTTTCTGAGTTAGTTTACTTTTGTGGTGGAGGATTGCACTGGTCATTGTGGAGAATGGGTCTGAGAATATCCTGGAGAGCTGGTTTAGTTATGGCAAATTTCTTCAACGCATGGATGTCATTAAAGTATTTAATTTCTCCATCATAAATGAAACTCAGTTTAGCTGGATACAGTATCCTGGGTTGAAAGTTGTTTTGTTTTAGGAGATTAAATGTCAATGACCACCCTCTTCTGTCTTGAAATTTTTTGTCAGAGAGATCTGCAGTTATTCTAATATTCTTCCCTTTGTAGGTTATGGTTTTCTTATGTCTCACTGCTTTCAGGATTTTCTCTTTCATATTAACTTTAGTGAAGTTAATTATTATGTGTCTGGGGGATGTCTTATTCGGGTTGAGTTGTGCTGGGGTTCTGAAGCTGTCTGCTATCTAAATTTCAGAATCTCTTGGCATATCTGGAAAGTTCTCTTTCATAATTTTGTAAAGAAGAGCCTCTGTGTTATGTGAAGCAACTTCGTTGCCTTCAGGGATTCCTATAAGGCAAATATTAGTTTTCTTCAAATTATTCCAGAGCTCTCTGAGAGAATGATCAGTTTTTGCTTTCCATTTCTGATCCTCTTTGGACACTTGAGCACGTGCAGAAACTTTGTCTTCTACGTCTGAGATCCTTTCTTCTGCTCCCTGCATTCTATTACCAAGGGATTCTACCATATTTTTCAGATAGGTAGAGCCCTTTGAGAGCAGCAATCTCTTGCCTCAATGTTTCAAAATCTTTGGTGGTTTTGTCTTTGAATTCGTTGAATTCTTGAGTGAACTTTTGGAATTCTCCTAATTTCTAATTCTATCTTTCTCTCTATTCTATTAATCTTATTTGCAATCCAAATTCTGAATTTGATTTCTGACGTCTCAGCCATCTGTTTATAAAGGAGATCTTTAGTTTCATCTGCCACATCCTTTCTTAGGGGTTTTGACCTACTCTGGTTATTCATATTACCAGCCACATCCTTTCTTGGGGGAGTTGATCTACTCTGGTTATACCAGAGCTTTTATGTTGATTGCGCCCTATGATTACTTTACCCTGTTTGGTTTTTCCCCTTGAGTTTTGTCAAGGACCTGTATGGTGTTATGGCCTGAGAGACTGGGGACCTCCTTGGTGTGGTGGGGGCTAAGTGGCTCTGTCTTATTTTCAGCTGGTCTCTGTCCTACCCTAGTGAATCAGTTACTCTTGGTTGAAGTCTCAGCTGTGGAGAAATACCAGCAATTAAGTCGCCCTACCACCCACAAACAACAACTGGGCAAGGAAAATCAAACCTTCCGTCAACCATACACCCAGGGTGCCCCTTTGGATAGTCTTTGGGTGATATGCCCAGTTCGAGGGGTCTAAATCAGTTGTCCCAGTCAGCACCTGTCTCAGGTGGGAGAATTCAAATGTCTCCAGCAGCTAGATAAGAGGGGTCTGCTCGCAGCTCAGATATAACTTGCTCTAGTGCTCCATGAGGGCAAAGGGACCCACCCAGGAAATGAATTAGTCTGGGAATGTTGGTACCTCCTTCCTCACCTTGTACCCAGTCACTGGTAATCCCACAGGGCTGTGACAGTTCACTCTAGCAAGCAACTGCTCCCGAGGTTTATGACTGCCAGAGTCACCCAGAAATCTGATCTGGCAGGGGGAGATGAGACCTGACAACCTTATTATAGGCTGGGGTAGTTTACTCATTTCCAGCCCTGTGCCTAGTTGATGTTGCTCTGGCTAAATTCCTCTGCAGGTCAGACGCTGATGAAAAACTCAGCCCTGGGCAGCAAGCAATTAGAGTTTACACTCAGGTGTCAATTCCAGCCTCTGCCCCCCCCCCCATTGCCTTTGTCTCAGCTTTATTCCCCTGAGGGCTAGGAGCTATTATGGTCAGATAAGCAGTCCCCGTAAGTCTGTGAGCTGCAGGTATTCTAGTCCCCGATCCACCCAGGTTAATACTCACAGAATTTCCCAAATGTGCTCTGCCAGTGGCTGTCATGGGAGAAAAATTCTCGAAACCTCTGGTTGCCCAGAGAGACAGTGTGTGTCTGTCCAGGATGGCCTCAGGGATGCTAGCCCCTCCTGGTGCTGCAACTGCTACTCTCAGGATACTGCCGCTCCTGTGTAGCTCCCTCTCAGCTGACCAACTTCTCCTTGCTCCCGTGCCACAGAGTCAGCACAGACCAGCACCAGCCCTTTCCCCCTCCACTCCTCTCAAGGAAATGCCCAAGAATCTGGACTCCATGGGTGACAAACCTCAAGACCTCGGGGTGAAGGGGGGGGCTGGATCCTCAGAGTTCAATGTTGCAGATGGGAAATATATATAGTTTTATATAGTTTTATACAGTTTTACAGTTTTATGCCTGGCAGGAGAGTGCCATGGCATGCCAACAGTGATAGGAGGTCCAGTTTTTATAGGAGGTCTCTTTCGTGGGATAGAGTGGGAGGATATTTGAACTCTGCTTGTTTATATGAAGTAAACTGTGAGCCCTTCTTGTGGGGGAGGGGACTCCTGTCAACTTGGTTGTGGATTTTATACCTTTTGATTGTATTTTTGGGGTCGCAGCTCGCCTCAGCAAGATTGAAGTGTGTTCTTCAATCTTCTCTCTTGGCTCCACTCCAAACCATCAGCTCCTTTGCTAAACTTCTGTCCTTTAAGTCTCTTATGGATAGGAGCCTCTGTAAAAAGCTGACTGCAGTCTGCCATCTTGTCTCTGCCTCTCTTATTGTTTTTTCATAGTACGACATCTTTCACTTTATGATTATAAAGATCAGCTTTTTCAGGTGGTGCCTGTGGCTCAAAGGAGTAGGGAACGAGCCCCATATACCGGAGGTGGCAAGTTCAAGCACAGACCCAGCCAAAAACTGCAAAAAAAAAAGAAAAAAGATAACCTTTTTCAAAAATATTTAAAGATTTCATTATATGCTGAAAGATATCTCACAATCCTTTGATATTCAAATTTTCCTCTTTTGAGGTAAATATCACATTATTTTAATTCAGAGAGATCTTTATTTTCAATGGTGTAGGCATGAGTCAAACTCTTCTTCAAACCCATTCTTATCATTATAAGCTTCTGCCCTCATAGGGGAAGATAATGTTCTACTATCTCTCCCCTGGATTACTGTGGCAGTTTCCTAGACAGTTCTTCCTTTCAAGTCATTCAATTCACAGGCTGTTTCTACTTCCCCTAACACTAATCCATTTAGTTTAGATCCTCATTAAATCTTGACTAGATCACTGTATTGAATTTCTAATTGGTCTTTATGTCTCCAGGTTCATCTTCCTGTTTTCACTTAAATCTGTCTCCTTCATTGGGTTCCCATTAGTGAGAACATAGTAGTAGTTCTGTAAGTTCTGGGGAAATGTTACTAGATATTCAGAAAAATGCACTTTGGTGGTAAATTTGGGAAATGTCTGGCTAAAATCTTAATTGTGGTATTAGTTCAACAGTGCTGCTGAAGTGAGTGGTGTGAATTTATAGGCATACATTGCCAGATAGCCTGTTATCAGGAATTCAAGCTTACATCAAAATATAAGATATGAAAACCTCCTTGATACTGGGCATATTTATCTTACATTAAGATATGAATTTTCCCATTTAATTAGATTCAAACTATAAATTTTTAAATATTTTGTGGGTGTAATAAATACTCTTTTTAGAAAATTTATAAAATATTAGAAAAAAGAAAGTGAAAATCACTCTTATTCTAACGCCCAGAGATAACTTAAGATCTTCCAGTCCACTGATATGGACATTATTATGTTTCTATACCTTCATTATCTGTTTAAACATTTATTAAGTAAATACTCATTTAGCACCTACAGGCAAAACTATTCTGGGTGCTGGGGATGCAGCTATAATTAAAGCAGAAAAGGTCTCTGCTCTCATGGAGCTTATATTCTAGTGAGGAAAGATTAGATAATAACTGAATAAGGAAACAAATACATGACCAACTTTCAATAGTAATCAGTGCTATTAATGAAAAACAAAGCAGACCAGTGAAATAATTGCAAATTGCTATATGTATTCAAGCATTATTTTTCTTTTCTTTTCTTTTCTTTACTTTTTAATTGTTGGGGATCATTGAAGATACAAGAAACCAGGTTACACTGATTGCATTTGTTAGGTAAAGTCCCTCTTACAATCATGTCTTGCCCCCAAAAGTTGTGGCACATACCAAGACCCACCCCCCCTTTCTCTCTCTGCTCTTCCTTTCCCCCACTGGTCCCTTCTTCTTTCTCTCTCTGCTCTCCCCTTCTTCTACCTCCACCATGTTATTGTCATTAATTGTCCTCATATCAAAGTTGAGTACATATGATTCATGCTTCTCTATTCTTGTGATGCTTTACTAAGAATAATGTGTTCCACTTCTATCCAGGTTAATACAAAGGTTGTAAAATCTTTATTTTTTTTAAATGGCGGAATAGTATTCCATGGTATACATATACCACAGCTTGTTAATCCATTCCTGGGTTGGTGGGCATTTAGGCCGTTTATGCATTTTGCAATTGTAAATTGAGCTTCAATAAACAGTCTAGTGCAAGTGTCCTTATGATAAAAGGATTTTTTTCCTTCTGGGTAGATGCCCAGTAATGGGACTGCAGGATCAAATGGAGGTCCAGCTTGAGTTTTTTGAGGGTTCTCCATACTTCCTTCCAAAAAGGTTGTATTAGTTTGCAGTCCC
>NW_003852412.1:1722357-1748814 GCF_000181295.1 Otolemur garnettii | reverse complement strand
ATTCTTCCCAGCCATGAGCATGGTATATTCTTCCATTTGTTAATATCCTCTGCTATTTCCTTTCTTAGGATTTCATAAAATTCTTTATGGAGGTCCTTCATCTCCTTTGCTAGGTATATTCCTAAGTATTTCATTTTCTTTGAAAGGTATAATGAAGGGAGTTGTGTCCTTAATTAGTCTCTCATCTTGACTGTTATTGGTGTATACAAAGGCAACTGAGTTGTGGACATTGATTTTCTATCCTGAGACATTACTGCATTTTTTTGATGACTTCCAGGAGTCTTGTGGTTAAGTCTTTTAGGTTCTCTAAATATAAGATCATATCATCAGCAAAGAGGGAGAATTTGACCTCCTCTGCTCCCATTTGGATGCCCTTTATTTCCTTGTCTTGCTTAAATGTATTGGCTAGAACTTCCAGCACTATGTTGAATAGTAATGGTGACAGAGGACAACCTTATCTGTTTCCAGTTCTAAGAGGAAAAGCTTTCAGTTTTACTCCATTCAATAAAATATTAGCTGTAGTTTTGTCATAGATAGCTTTGATTAGTTTAGGAAATGTGCCACCTATGCCTGTACTCTTCAGTGTTCTAATTAGAAAAGGATGTTGGATTTTATTGAATGATTTTTCTGCATCTATTGAGAGCATCTTATGGTCTTTGTTTCTTCTTGTTAATATGGTGGATAATGTTTATGGACTTGTGTATGTTAAACCAGCCTTGCATGCCTGGGATGAAGTCTACTTGATCATGATGTATGACTTTTTTGATGATAAGCTATAATCTATTGGCTAGGATTTTTTTGAGAATTTTTAACATCTATATTCGTTAGTAAAATTGATCTGAAATTCTCCTTTTTGGTTTGATCTTTTCCTGGTTTTGGTATCAGGGTAATGTTTGCTTCGTAGAAGGTGTTGGGGAAGATTCCTTCCTCTTCAATTTTTTGTAATAATTTCTCCAGTACAGGAATAAGCTCTTCCTTGAAGGTTTGATAGAATTCTAGTGTAAAGCCGTCCAGATGAGGGCTTTTTTTGTTGTTGGAAGATTTTTTTGTTTCTTTGATCTTGGTGCTTGAAACTTTTCTGTTCAGGAGATCTATTTCTTCCTGGCTAAGTCTACGGAGAGGGTGTGATTCCAAATATGGATCCATTTCCTTCACATTGTCAAATTTCTGGGCATAGAATTTCTGGTAGTATTCAGAGATGATCTCTTGTATCTCTGTGTCATCAGTTGTTATTTCCCCTTTATCATTTCTGATTGAGGTTACAAGAGATTTTACTTTTCTATTTCTAGTTGGTCTGGCCAAAGGTTTATCTATTTTATTTATTTAAAAAAAAAACCCACTCCTTATTTCATTAATTTTCTGAATGACTCTTTTGCTTTCAATTTCATTGATCTCTGATTAAATTTTGGGTTTTTCTTTTCTTCTGCTGGGTTTAGGCTTAGATTGTTCTTCTTTTTCCAATTCCATAGATGACTTGTGAGTTTTTGATGTGCTCTCTTTCTTTTTTTCAAATGTAGGCATCTAAAGCAATAAATTTTCCTCTCAAAACTGCTTTTGCAGTATCCCACAGGTTTTGGTAGCTTGTGTCTTCGTTGTTGTTGTGCTCAAGGAAGTTAATGATTTCCTCTTTTATTTCTTCATACATCCAACTGTCATTCAACAGAAGGTTGTTTAATTTCCATGTGTTTGTGTCAGGTTGAATTCTTAGGAGTTGAGTTCCACTTTTAGTTCCTTGTCATCTGAGAAGATACAAGGTAAAATTTCAATTTTTTCGATTCTGTTGAGGTTTGTTTTGTGTCCTAGGATATGATCAATTATGTAGTATGTTCCATGGGGCTATGAGAAGAATGTATATTCTTTATCTTTGGGATGGAGTATTTTATATGCGTCTATTAAGCGTAGTTGTCTAGGATCTCATTTAAGTTCCTTATATCTTTGTTCAATTTCTGTTCAGAGAAATTTCTGTAGTACGAGAATAAGCTCTTCAATGTTCTAATAACTGTAAGAAGAGTGTTAAATTCTAGCTCTGTAAGAGGAGTGTTAAATTCCCCGTTATTATGATATTAGAGGATATCAAATTGCTCAGACTGAGTAAAGTCTGTTTGAAGAATCTGGGAGCATTTAAATTGGGTGCATAAATATTTAGGATTGAAACATCTTCTTGTATTTTTCCCTTGACAAATTTAAAGTGACCATCTTTCTCTTTTTTGACTTTAGTTGCTGTAAATCCACATGCATCTGAAAATAAGATTGCAACTTCTCTTTTCTTCTGAATTCCATTTGCCTGAAAAATTGTCTTCCAACACTTAATTTGTCTTTTGAAGCCAGGCGTGTTTCCTGCAGACAGCAAATGGATGACTTGTGTCTTTTAATCCAGTCAGCCAGTCTATGCCTCTTCAGTGGGAGAATTCAACATTAACATTTATTGAGATAATTGATATGTGGTAGTGTTCTATTCATCTTATTTTGTGAGAGTCCATTGCTTAGTTTTATCTTTTGCATCAGTGTGGTAGTTAGGTTCTGTCCTTTAATTTCTGAGTTTTTACTTTGTTGATCCATTGTGATAGTCAGTGTATAGAACAAGTTGAAGTATTTCCTGTAGAGCTGGTCTTGTTGTGGTGAATTTCCTCATTGTTTGTATATCAGTAAGTGATTTGATTTCTTAGACAATTTTAAAGCTTAGCTTATTAGGATATAGAATTCTGGGCTGGAAATTGTTCTGTTTAAGTAGATTAAAGGTAGATGACCATTGTCTTCTGGCTTGAAAAGTTTCATTAGAGAAACCTGCTGTTACCCTGATGGATTTGCCCCTGTAGGTCAACTGACTCTTAATCCTGGCAGCTTGCAGAATCTTTTCTTTTGTCTTGAATTTGGACAGGTTCATCACAATGTGTCTTGGAGATGTTCTATTAGAGTTGAGGTGACCTAGGGTCCTATATCCCTCTGAAAGGAGTGTGTCAGAATCTTTTGTGATATTTGGGAAATTTTCATTTATAACATTCTCTAATATGGCTTCCATTCTCCTGGGGCATTCTTCTTCCCCTTCTAGGATACCTGTAAGTCGTATATTTGAATGCTTCATAATGTCCCATAATTCTGTCAGGGAACGTTCTGCTTTTCTTTTCTGCCTCTTTAACTATCTGAGTTATCACAAGAGCTTTGTCCTCTACCTCTGAGATTCTTTCTTCTGCATGGTCTAATGTGTTGTTGATACTTTCTATTGAATCTTTATGTTCCCTAATTGACTGCTTCAGTTCTTTCAGCTCTGCTATATCCTTTTTATAGTCTTCATATTGTTCATGTCTTATTTGATTCTGTTTTTGGATTTCCTTTTGGTTATTTCTCACTTTATCAGCAGTTTCCTTCATTGTTTCCATTATTTCCTTCATTACTTTCATCATCTGTATTTTAAATTCCCCTTCTGTCATTTTAAACATTTCTTTATTGGTGGAATGCTCTGCAGTAGCTACCTCATGGTCCCTTGCGGGGTTGCTCTGGACTGGTTTTTCATGTTGCCAGGATTTTTCTGCTGATTCTTCCTCATGAGTGTTTTCTTTTATCTGTTTCCTTGCCCTAATTTTCCTTTCACTTCCTTTTGCTCTTTACATTGCTGTGTCTCTGGACTAGGGTTTCGATGAGTCCTCTGGTATAGGACCAGAAGGATAAGAAGATTGAAAGAGCAAGAAGGGAAAAAAGAAAAAAGAAAGAAGAGAAAGGAGAGGGGTTGGGTAAAAGGGAATATTGACAAAAAGAAGAGAGGCATAGAGAGAAGGAAATAGGAGGAATTTAGGTGTACAGTAGGGTACTTTGACCCAACCTTAAAAACCCCCAACCTCTGGAGGTACTGAGTTGGGTGGTTCCCTTGAGGTCAGCAGCTCTTTGCTAGGCTGTTTGGACACAGTATCCCACCTCCACCACGTAGAGAGGAAACAAAAATTCTATAATGAAACCAAAACAAGCAAACAGAAAACTTCATGAGATAAAATTGGGGAGAAAAACAAATAATAGGGGTAGAAACACTAGCAAAAATGACTATTTCTTTACAGGATAAAATTGGGGAGAAAACAAATAATGAAGGTAGAAACACTAGCAAAATGACTAGTTCTAACTCTTAAAAACAATTAGACAAATAATTTGAGAAAAAAACAATAGGGGTAGAAACACTAGCAAAATGACTAGTTCTAATTGTTATAAATAATTAGACAAATAAATTTGAGAAACAAATAATAAGGGTAGAAACACTAGCAAAATGACTAGTTCTAATTGTTAAAAAAGGCAACAATGGAAAATTATATTTAAACTAGAAAAATGAAGAAAAAAGGAAGATAAAAAGGAAAGGTAAAATCTAGATGAAAAATGTTGAAATTAAAAAACAAAAACAAGAAAAAAAACCAAACCAAAACAAAACAGTAGTATAAATATCTTCCTGAATATTGTCTGGGCAACAGGTGACCTTCTGGTGTATGAGGTGTTCATCACAATGCTGATACAGCTATATTTATACTAGATGCAAACTTGAGGCCTCTGCTGATTTCTCAAAACCCTGCAGGGTATGGAGCCTAAAGCTCTTCTCAGCCTGCTTAAAAGGCACTTTAAACTGTCAATCTTGGCTAAGTAGAAGCTTTCCCAGGAAAGCACTTGTTGTGGGGATCACTCCTGAAGTGGCTGCTCACTTACCCAGTGTGCCAAAACCGGTCTAACTTTATGCCCCTGAGGTCCAAGGCTGTAAGTCGTCTTCTCAGTCACTAGATTACTCACTCCCACTTGATCCTTGCTCTGCGACACTGATAGTGCAGCTTGCCAGGGAAGTTTTTCCACAATGGCACCACACAGCCCATAGCCAAACAATATTAGCTCAGCGGCTCAGTCTGGGGCCCTAGACAACACTTTAAGTCCTCCACACTCTTGCCCAAGTTCTCCCAAGGTAGTTCAACTCAGTGCCAAGTCCAAAAGAAACCAAAACAGCTCACAGGTAAGTCCTTTCCAGTTTGTAATCTCACTGCTGCTGTACTTACAGCTGCTGGCAGGATTAGACTGAACAAACACATGCCAACACTTGCCTGTTCTCCACTGCTTTTGTCCTCTTCATGGGGTCCAGAAGTCTTACGCTGACTTCCTGTGTCCCCAAAGGGATGTTTCTGGGTAGATCCCACCAGCCAGGAGATGCCTGGAGTCTTCTCTCCCTAGACTTTCTATGCCCAGTTAGAAGGAAGATGTTACTCGGCCGCCATCTTGGGAGCACTCCCCTATTTTCAAACATTTTAGTACTGATCAAAAAGTTAAAATTGTATTTTAGATGGCAATGAGATTTATATATTGATTTTTTTGGGGAAAAGTTATTGTGTTTTATATATTTATGAACAATGTTTTCTTTGACATCTATAATCAATATTAAATTGATTAAAGCATATTTAATAAGTATCAGTAGAAGAACTACTAATCCTTATTTTGAAACTAAATGCATTGATCTTATATTCCATTTTAGAGTAAAAAAGATATTAATTACAGATCATGAAGCTTAACATTAAGGATCAGGCTGAGTGCCTGTAGTACAGTGGTTATGGCACAGGCCACATACACTGAGGCTAGTGGGTTTGAACCCAGCCCCGGCCAGCTAAACAATAACAAATGCAACAACAACAACAAAAATAGCCAGGTGTTGTGGCGGACGCCTATAGTCCCAGTTACTTGGAAGGCTGAGGCAATAGAATTGCTTGAGGCCAAGAGTTTGAGGTTGCTGTGAACTATGATGTCTCAGCACTCTACTGAGGGTGACATAATGACACTTTGTCTCTAAAATAAAATAAAATAAAATAAATAATAATAAAGATCAATTGGGAATTATAGAATTCAGATATGTTTTATAATGAGCTAATTATTCTGGAGACAGAAGTTATGTTACTTCTCTTGATTTTATTCATTATATGTAATATATAATATGTAATCGTATGTTGGATATATATATATATATAAATGTAATGCTTTTGATGGACATTCATAAGTTAAAAGATACAGTTGTTTTATTCCAACAATTTTTAGTCTGATAGAATGATAAACAAGCAAACTGACCATTTTAAGAAACTTAAAAGGTTTTAAATTACGACAATGATGATGATAACAATAGTATAGATGCCAAAGAAAACATTGTTCATAAAGTTACCTTATGCTAAATACTTAGCAAATGAGAAGCACCATCCTAAGTATTTATTGCCCAATCATATCTAATGTTTTTCATAATACTTTAAATAAAAATAAGAAGAAATTGAATGGATCAGAGAAGAAGAAATGATTAAAAAAGAATGAAGATTAAATCCTGTATTCTTGACATTTAAGCTATGCTTCTAGAGAAAGAGAAGACTAGGCATGACTTAAATATGTAAGTGGTTTTATAATAATAGAGGACTTAGCAGGAGAAATTGGGGTTATATTGATGCAAGAAAGCTTTTGGCTCTTTCATAATAATATTACCACAAACATACTGCCTTAAGCCATACATTTTATTTTTTCACAGTTTCTGTGGGTTAGGAGTCTATACAGGTCAGATCATCTGCTTAGCCTCAGCCAGGGCTGGATTCTTACCTGGAATCCACTTCAGCACTCTCACAGCTGTTAGCAGCCTTTCATTCTTCATGGTTGTAGTTAACTTAGTTTTGGGATGCTTTTCTTCCTGAGGCCACCTACAGTTCCTTGCTATATAGTGTTCACCAACATTATTTCTTTCTTTCTCCAAGTGAGACAAATGCTACAATATTATGTAACATAATCGTGATCTTTTATACTCAAAATCACATGCATCTCATCATCTTTGCTGTATTTTATTATTAAAAGCAAGTCACAGGTCCTCCCTATTCTCAAAGAGAGGGTATGAACTTCAGGAGACAGAGGGGGCTACTGGAAGATTCTATGTACCACAATTGGACATAGGGAAACACTTATTGGCTGTCTTAGGAAAATATTATTGAAATAAAAAGTGTTATGTCTCAACCTCCCTTGAGATCAAAGAATAAAGACCTTATTTAATTTATAAATTCAAAAGTATTTGGCTAATTCTTGTCTTGATCATTTCCACATCTTCTTTCTTTTTTTTTCTTTTTTTTGCAGTTTTTGGCCAGGGCTGGGTTTGAACCCACCACCTCCTATATGGGGTCAGTGCCCTACTCCTTTGAGCCACAGGCACCACTCCACCACATCTTCTTTCTTTAAATTTATCCATCCTATTATCTTAGTTCATTTTCTGGTGCTATTACAGAATACCTGAAACTGGATAATTTAAAAACAATGCAAATTTATTTGGCTCACGATTCTGAAGGCTGAGAAGTCCAAGACAATGGCACTGGCATTGGATGAGGGTCATTCCATGGTGGAAGGCAAGAGGGGGAGGCTAGTGCACATGACAGAGAGATTAAATCAGACTGAACTCATCGTTTTTATCAGGAGCTCATTACCAAGATAACTAACCCAATTGCATAATAACAGCATTCATTCCTTCCTGCAGATGGAGTCCTAAACACTTTTTTTTTTTTTTTTTTTTGCCGTTTTTGGCCGGGGCTGGGTTTAAACCCGCCACCTTTGGCGTATGGAGCCAGTGCCCTACTCCTTTGAGCCATAGGCACTGCCCTGCTAAACACCTTTTAAAGGCCCCATCTCTTAATACTGTTAATAATGGCCATAAAGTTTCAGTATGTGTTAAAACATTAACACATTGGTGGGGACATTCAAGACATAGCACCTCCCAATGCAATTTTTAAAAGACAACGCCTAAAGAGATTAGAAAAACGAAAATAGTGCCACTTTCTGTCAAGTATGTATATTAACACATTGTTGACCAGCAATTTTATGCAGAAACTATCCCATATTCCGTAATTGAATATGAAAGTGAAACAAAGCTGATATGCCCTCTGTAGGGTACCATTGATTAATCTATGGATAACTCTTGCATAGGTATATACAAAGATTGAAATTTTGTAATAAAGTAATCCAAAAGAAGCTTCATTTTATAAAATCTGTCTTTATTAGATGTAGCTTATAAATTATCTCTAAGATGAAAAAATGTAAAGATGTGCTTAAACCTCATTCTGGTCATAGTTTTAGGAAATATTGATGTTTCAAGAAAAGGGTCTGATGGCTCATGGTTAGGGCGCCAGCCACATACACCAAGGCTGGTGGGTTTGAACCTGGCCCCAGTTTGCTAAACAACAATGACAACAATAACAAAAAGTGCCTGTAGTCCCAGCTACTTGGGAGGCTGAGGCAAGAGAATTGCTTAAGCCCAAGAGTTTGAGGTTGCTGTGAGCTGTGACTCCACAGCACTCTACTGAGGGTGGCATAGTGAGACTCTGTCTCAAAAAAAAGAAAAGAAAAGAAAAGGGTCTGTTGTCAAGTAATCTCTTCAGTGTTTTTTGTTTGTCCCATCAATATCAGTAAATTGAGAAATTATATCACTACTTGTAACTTCCATCCGTAGTAAAGTTTTAGTAGAATTTTTACAAAATTATTTGATTTGGTGGTAGTATAAATTAATTTGAGAAGCAACCAAACCAAAAAAATCATTATCAAAAAGTAAATCTTTCACTTCTCTAATACTCTGTGGACCACTAAGTTCAACAGTTATACCCAAAATATTTGTATAATCCTCCAAGGTTTGTGTAATATTATTTTCAATCTATGCTTCTTCAATATCAGTTTCACTATCATATTCTGTTATATTTCTTTTTTGCTGTTTTGGTGATCTAATATCAGATTCATAGGTGTCTTTCAATAAACTATCATTTTCCAGGCCACTACAAAATATTTCAAAATCACATGGACAATCAGATACTGATTACAGTAGTAGAGATGTGATACAAATCTGAATATCTAGAAAAACAGTTTTTTTAATAATAAACTGAACACGACTGAACAAGATCAAGAAAGCTTTTATAATATTTTACATTACTCTGTGTTTTAAAAGCTGCAGTAGGTACTGCAAGTGCAAACACGAATTAACTCATGACTGGTCAACAGCATGTTAATCTAATTTTTCCTCCCTAAATTTTTCAATAAGTGGAAATAGGAAAGATGTTTTTGGGCTGGGCATGGTGGGTGACTTATGCCTGTAATCCTTAGCAATCTGGGAGGTCAAGGCTGGAGGATTGCTTGAGTTTAGGTGTTTTAGACCAGCCTGAGCAAGAGCAAGACTGTCTCTACTAAAAACAGAAAAATTAGGCTGGCGTTCTGTCACACTCCTGTAGTTTCAGATACTCAGGAGGCTGAGGCGGGAGGCTTGCTTGAGCCCAGGAGTTTGAGGTTGCTGTGAGCCAATGCAGTGACACAAATGTATTTTACCCAGGGTAACAGAGTAAGGCTGTCTCCAAAAGAAAAAAAAAAGATGTTTTGTTTAATATAAGCATATGAAAGTGAGGTATACAGAAGACCTCTACCTGCTCAAGTTTATGTAACAAAGATTGAGGTAAGTTGTTACAAATGCTGTAGTACTAAAAAGTTTTTTTCTATACTGAAGAACCAAATGTCTCAGAAAATAAATTATACACTGCAATCTACAAAACATGTGATTAAAAGCAAATTGTGCTAAAACTGTGATGTTTCAACTCTCATTGGAATGCCCCTTACCTCTAGAGTTTGGAAAAGGAGTATTTTGATAGTATAAATCGTTGTAGATTACAAAACTAAGGGAAAAAAAATCATTTATTGCCTTTTAAAATCGCAATTTCTAGAGCAATAAAATTGGTTCCAATTAAGATAGTTTAATAAAACATCTTACTTTAAAATAAATGTGAAAATCATCTCATGAATATATTTTTGCAACACCAATGTTCTCCATGAGAGCCATCTTAGAGAGTTTCACGTTTGTGCTCTAGTTCTTTTTCAAACAATTTTAAATGATTTTTCAAAAATATACTATTGAACTTCCATTGACCATATCCTTATGTTGACCTAATTTTATAAATAAAACATGCCAAATGTATATCAGTACAGTAGGCCTCATTTTTTATGTTGGCCACCTCCATATGTTGACTAGTTTGTTGCAGTCCCCGGAATGGTCAATTTATTGAGGTTCTACTGTATATTCTAAATTTAAATATATTATGATATAATTACTCACTGGAATAATATGAAATACTTATTTGAAATTCTTCTCATAGCTCACTGTAACCTTGAAAACCTGGGGTCAAGCAATATTTTTACCTCAGGAATGTGCCACCACACCTGGCTTATTTTTTATTTTTTGTGGAGATAGGTTCATGCTATGTTGCTTAGGCTGGTCTTGAACTTGTGGCCTCAAGTGATCCTCCTGCCTCAGCCTCCCAAACTACTAATATTGTAAGAATGAGATATCATGCCAGCCTGGAAATTCCTTCTTATTAAAATAGTAACTCATTTTTTAGATTTATTTTTTCATGAGCAATTGAATGTCACTAGTGTTTAATTTTTTTCAGATAGCATAATTATTTTGAAAATTAAAAAACGTTTTTCTAACTACTGTTTTTCATTCCTTTCCTCCACTTTGGAAAATCTTAGTACATTAGAGAATTTAAGAGCATATCTACATGAAACATTAAAATAAATGCTTAATTAATGAACCTATCTGAATTGGTACTTGTTTTTATTGTAGACCTCACAAGAAGTGGCAAACCTTGGTGGCTGAATGACACACCTACTTTTCCGCCTTCACTAACGATTAATGAAACACATAGTCACCACAGACAGAAGAGATCAGTGAGCATTGAACGCTTTGTGGAGACATTGGTTGTGGCAGACAAAATGATGGTGGGCTACCATGGCCGCAAAGACATTGAACATTACATTTTGAGTGTGATGAATATTGTAAGTTTGATCCCGCTATATAATATTATACAAAGTAGTCTGTTGTGTTTTTGACCAAGTCAAAATTTTTTACTATGAAATAAGTAATGAGAATTTACATCTAAAATGATAAATAGTTGGTCTATTAATGTTTTATTTCTATAGAAAATTAATTTAAAGGTGACCTTAATGTTCATTTTCAGATAATGACACTTTTTTTTAAAAAATGCTTATTTTATTTAGTTTTTTGAATAGGTAATACATTCACATGGTTAAAAACCAAATGATATAAAAGTTATTCAGTGAATGCCATCGTTCTATCCTTAGCCCAACTTCCTGCACTACACACAGCCCTTGCACCATAAATAACATCTGTTCTTGATTTTGTACATCTCCATCCACACTTTAGGCATATACAAACATATACAAATAGAAAATCTTATTTTTCTCTCATTTTTACAAAAAAACCCTGACATATACATAATATTTGCCAATAATGACACCTTTAATGCATTGTCAGATCTTGTTTAGCAAGTTTTCTGTAACTTGAAACATCACCTTTCCTCTAATTTCTATGTTGTAGTTCTTGTCTTGGAGAAAATATTTCTTGAGGTAGATTTGTATAAAAACCTCTTACCAAGGCACATTGAAGGTAGAGTTCTAAGTGATAAGGGGTAAAAGAATACCTTTTTATGTATATTGTGACTAAATTTATAAAAAATTGTTTCACTGCTTTTTAAAAATATCCAACCATCACCCTGTGATTTTTGTCTGACTTTGTGTCTATTCTTATTTTCTGGAGGTCAGGTTGCCAAACTTTACCGTGACTCCAGCCTAGGAAACGTTGTGAATATTATAGTGGTCCGTTTAATTGTTCTCACAGAAGATCAGGTAAGAATGAATTATTTTATAAATCTAAATTCTTAACAGGCTATAGTTATTTATTACTAAAATATGTTTTATTATTGCTTCTCTTAGGAAGTTCTTGTTGAATATAATTTTAAGCTATAGAAATTTAATATTTTGTGCAAAGTTTAAATACTTCATGAGAACATACCTCTTATGTTAAAACTATGCATATGTATATTAGCTATATATTTCAGTATAAGGATGGACATTTGCTTGGCATACCTTATAAAAATGGTTTTCATTGGTTTTGTATGCTGATAATCTCATGTATGTTCATACTGTCATTAAAGCTGGAACTGGTAAGAATATCTGTTCAATAATAAACTAAATGAACTCTAGGTCAGATATTGCAGGGATAAAAATTGGCAGGAGATTATTCCTAGAAACCACTGCTTCTAATTATAGTCCCACTTTAGTCTTCAAAAATTTTAACAACTGACCTTAGTAATTTGTTTGGAACATTTCTGGTATGCATGTTGTATTGCAGCCAAACTTGGAGATAAACCACCATGCAGACAAGTCCCTCGATAGCTTCTGTAAATGGCAGAAATCCATTCTCTCCCACCAAAGTGATGGAAACACCATTCCAGAAAATGGGATTGCCCACCACGATAATGCAGTTCTTATAACTAGGTATGGTTTGTTGCAAGTATTTTTCCTTTGATTGTTGTGTTTGTTCAGCATGGCACCTATATTTCATTCTGTATAAAGCCTCATTTGGGTATTGAGTATAGACAAAGCAAAATGGTAATTTATTTTTCATTCCTGAGAAAGAATATATTACACTATTATTATGTTTGAATTATTTCTTATTGCAATAAGAAAAGCAATTACAGAGTATAAGAAAAAACAGATTTTGAAAATTAACTTAGGCTTGGTGCCTGTGGCTCAAGTGGCTAAGGTGCCAGCCACATACACCTGAGTTGGCGGGTTCAAATCCAGCCTGGGCCCACCAAACAACAATAATGGCTACAACCAAAACAAAATAGCTGGGCCTTGTGGCAGGCGCCTGAGGTCCCAGCTACTTGGGAGGTGGAGGCAGGAAAATCGCTTGAGCCTAGGAGTTGGAGGTTGCTGTGAGCTGTGATGCCATGGCACTCTACCCAGGGGGACGGTTTGAGGCTCTGTCTCAAAAAAAAAGTAAATAAAATAAAAATAAAAATTAACTTATTACTCTTGGTTGTAGACTATATTAACTAGGCTTACCTCCAAGTTGTGCTGAAGTTTGTTAAGCGAGACCTTTGGCCCTCTCCCCTCCCAAAAAATAGGGGTGGGAAAGAGATTGGCAGTTTCAAAATTTACTTGAATGTTTACTTAATTTAAACTATTTTAATTAAGATATATGAGAATATCTTTACATATTCTTTACATATATCTTTACATATATCTTTAATTAATTAATTAAAATATCTTTACATATATCTTTAATTAAGATATATGAGATATCTTTACATATGTAAAGATATGTAAAGAAGCATATTGATTACACTATGTGTTGAACAGATTGTCTCTCAAATAAAATTACTACTTGATAATAACCCATTGAATTCAGTTTTACAGTTTTACAGCTTTCCAGTTTTACAAAACTATATTCAGATTCATTTTATTCTTTGCTCTCTAGTTAACAACTCTGAGAATTACATAACATTATTATTTTATTCATGATAGAAATAAGGACATTAGCTTAAAATATTGAAGTAAGTTTCTCAAGATCACTCAGCTAATGAGTCAAAGAGTGTGGCTCAAACTCTGGTGATCCTGTCTTCTTTGTTTATACTTTTATGTCTGTTTTAGTTTTTAATGCTCTTAATATGATTGAATAGAAACATTATGCTTAAATTATTTTAAGATAAGCAAATCCCTTGACCTGTCATCAGTATTTTAAAATAAAAAACAAAATAAAATAACAATAACAAATAATAAGGAAATTGGAAGCATTATTCTATCTTGGCTAAGTGGAATAGTCATTGTTAACTTGATTATTTCTTTAATTTTTTAGGCAATATTTAACCATACTTGTCTATGGTATGACTGTTGACTCTACATTAAGCTCTATGGAGGAAGTATAAAGTATATAGGATTAAGATTTTTGAGACCTAGTAAGATAAGATAAATTCAGCTGTTAGAACAGTTTCCCTGTTAACTGAGTCAAAGTTTCTGAGTTTATTTTTTTTTACAGTTGAACTTACTTTATTTTTATTTATTTATTTATTTATTTTTGAGACAGAGTCTCACTATGTCACCCTTGGTAGAGTGCTATAGTGTCACAGCTCACAGCAACCTCAAACTCTTGGGCCTAAGTGATTCCATTTTCTTGCCTGAGCCTCCCAGTCCTCCCTGAGCTGACTATACATGCCTGCCACAATACCTAGCTATTTTTTGGTTGTAGATGTCATTGTTGTTTGGCAGGCCCAGGCTAGGTTTGAACGTGCCAGCTCTGGTGTGTGTGGCTGGTGCCCTAGCTCCTGAGCTACAGGCACCGAGCCTGAACTTACTTTAATTGACTTTATTTATCTATGTGGAATCATAAACCAGAAAATTAGGTATATGACATACTTGCTGAATAAAAACATCATTTGGTTCTATATTCCTATGTGTTGACATGTCAGTTGGATAAATCCTGTAATTCCTTGGTCTGGAATGTTCCTAAATATAGTGAAGGAATTAAAAATATATTAGGGATTATGCAAATGTGGAAGCTTTTATGTAAAAAATATAGATGTGATTAGTGTCAATAAAATTACTAGAGGAAAATGTCTATTATAATGGTTAACAAAATGATCCCAGATATTTATATGGTTTTGTATTTATACTTGTAAAGCCCTTCCTGTCTACCAAAATGCAGTACACAGTGGGCTCCCAATACTTCATGTTTTCATTATTGTATCTCCATTGGGTTTTACCTTTTGCATCACATAGCAAACGATAAACTAGGCATACCTAAGTATTCAAGTAGTGAAATACATCTGACCCCCTTTCTTTAACTGACTACATTTACTGTAGCCATCTTAGATTTAGTTCTGAATTTGCCCAGATATTATTCTGATTCTCTGCAGCTCTCCTTTGCATCTGTAAGCTACTTTGAATACCTTTTTTGGTGTTTTGGATTTAAACGTAATTTTTCTTAGTTTGTCTCATTATGGTCCTATTAGTATTAGAAATGATCTGAAGATTTAATAGTAGTTCAGAGAGTTCATATTTCATATCCTATTACCTTGGTTAATGTAGTAGAGGTCAGAAAAATGCCTCTTCAGGGCAATTTGGAATTATTTTTTGAATTATTAATGTCTCAAAATAACTTTCAGCCTATTTAAAAGTCCATAATCATCTTTGCATTACTAGGACAATAGAGTGACTTGTGACAAATGAGATGACTATCATCTTTAATATTTAGATACAGTTATTTTCAGGGAGGGTTGGAGAGTTACCAGTGCTGATTCTCCCATGTATACAGTAGGTGCCAAAAAAAAAAATGTATACACATTTTAGGAAAGGAAAACAATTGTATAAAATTTGTAATACTGAATTCACATCTGATTTCTGCAGTTATGAGAAGTACTCAGTGTGACTTGTATTCATCTTTTGTTATTGGTATATATTGAGTATTATAATTTTAATATAGTTTTTTCCTCTTAAAATGTACATACCTTTTTGACATCCTCTGTATATATAATACATATAGTTTTTATATATAATAATATACATATATTTTTCTCATCCTTCAGACTCTGCTTGATATCCTTTATATATTTTTGAGTTATGAAATTGAACATATGTTTATATAATGCTGATGATTTTAGTAAAAATATTTCTGAAAATTCCACAGATGACTTTATATTAATGTGCAAAATGTGTCCTATAACTTATTTAACATGTTTAAGGATGTGGCTCCACTATTAATGGGTAAGATCATGATTTGTGCTTGCTAAAAATGTTAGTCTTGAGGAATAATGTATAATGTTTTTATCAAGAATTTCAGAGGATTACTGATAGATATGTTCCTTTTCACTGGGCCAAATTTTGTTGCAAGAACGTAAATGTTTTAAGCAGAGAACCATTTGGAATTATAGTCATTTAAGTAATAATAGTTACTTTTAAAAGCTCAAAATGTTATCTCCCTTTAGGAAATAATACCTTACTGTTTTGCTGATCTAAATTTAAAACATATTGTGCTCTACAAAACTATCAGATTACTCTAATTACAAAGAAAATGAAGAAATTTTAGGGTGGCTCCTGTGGCTCAGTGGGTAGGGCCCCAGCCCCATATACTGAGGGTGGCAGCTTCAAACCCAGTCCCGGCAGATCTGCAACAAAAAAATAGCCAGGCATTGTGGCAGGCGCCAATAGTCCCAGCTACTCAGGAGGCTGAGGCAAGAGAATCTAAGTTCAGGAGTTGGAGGTTGCTGTGAGTAGTGTGATGCCATGGCACTCTACCAAGGGCAATAAAGTGAAACTCTGTCTCTATAAAAAAAAAAAAGAAATTTTAAATGTCTTGTTTGATGTCAGTAATTTTGAATTAACACCAATGAACATATTAAAATTACTTATGTACTTTATTTATTTATGAATATGTACATTTTATATGTAATTATATGTGTATGTGTGTACACTTACTAAATAACATATAATATAACGAATACCTGTTATCACTACCATCACTACCTAGATATATTAAATCTTAACGTTATATCATACCAAAGAGCAACTTCATGCCACTTTCTAGAGTGATATAGTTATTTCTCTGTTTTATTAACTACCTGACATCTTAGCTTATATATCATAGCATCTTATAAGTGCTATTATGTATGAATTTATAACTTTGTGGAAAAATGACAGTGTTTCTATATTTTATATTATCTGAAAATAAGATTACAACCCCTCTTTTCTTCTGAATTCCATTTGCCTGAAAAATTGTTCATCTTATTTTGTGAAAGCCCTTTGCATAGTTTTGTCTTTGGCATCATTGTGGAAGCTAGGCTCTGTCCTTTAATTTCTGGGTGCTTACTCTACTGGTGGTCCATAGTGATGGTCAGTGTGTAGAACAGGTTGAAATATTTCCTGTAGAGCTGGTCTTGTTGTGGCGAATTTCCTCAATGTTTGCCTATCAGTAAAAGATTTGATTTCTCTGTCAATTTTAAGGCTTAGCTTAGCAGGATATAGAATTCTGGGCTGGAAATTGTTCTGTTTAAGTAGATTAAAGGTAGATGACCATTGTCTTCTGGCTTGAAAAGTTTCATTAGAGAGAAATCTGCAGTCACCCTGATGGATTTGCCCCTGTAGGTCAACTGGCTTACTCCTGGCAGCTTGCAGAATCTTTTCTTTTGTCTTGACTTTGGACAGGTTCATCACAATGTGTCTTGGAGAAGCTCTATTAGAGTTAAGGCAACCTAGGGTCGTATATCCCTTTGAAAGGAGTGTATCAGAATCTTTTGTGATATTTGGGAAATTTTCATTTATGATATTCTCTAGTATGGCTTCCATTCCTCTGGGGCATTCTACTTCCCCTTCTGGGATACCTGTAACTTGTATGTTTGAATGCTTCATAAAGTTGCCTAATTCTGTCAGTGAATGTTCTGCTTTCTCTCTCTTCTTTTCTGCCTCTTTAACTATCTGAATTATCTCAATAGCTTTGTCCTCTACCTCTGAGATTCCTTCTTCTGCATGGTCTAATCTGTTGTTGATACTTTCTATTGCATCTTTAAGTTCCCTCATTGACTGCTTCAGTTCCTTCAGCTCTACTATATCCTTTCTATATTCTTCATATCATTTATCTCTTATTTAATTCTGTTTTTGGATTTCCTTTTGGTTATTTTCCACTTTATCAGCAGTTTCCTTCATTGTTTCCATAATTTCCTTCATTGTTTTCATCATCTGTATTCTAAATTCCGTTTCTGTCCTTTCTAACATTTCTTTATAGGTGGAATGCTCTGCAGTAGCTAACTCAGGGTCCCTTGGGGGGTTGCTCTGGACTGGTTTTTTATGTTGCCAGGATTTTTTTGCTGATTCTTTTTCATGAGTGTTTTCTTTTATCTGTTTCGTTGTCCTAATTTTCCTTTCACTTCTTCTTGCTCTTGAAGTTGTTGTGCCTCTGGCCTAGGATTTCAATGAGTCCTTTTGGTACAGGACCAGAGGGATGAAAAGATTGAAGAGGAAAAAGGGAAGAAAGATTAAAGAAAAGGACGAGAAAAAAAGGAAAGGAGAGGGGGTGAGTAAAATGGAATATTAATAAAAAGAGGAGATGTACAGAGAGAGGAAGACAGGAGCAATGTAGGTGTACAGTAGGGTACTTTAACCCAACCTTAAAAACCTATAACATCTGGGGGTGCTGGGTTGGGTGGTTCCCTTTAGGTCAGCAGCTCTTTGCCAGCCTGTTCAGACACAGTACCCCACCTCCACCAGGAAGAGAGGAAAGACAAAAATGCTATAAATCAAACCCAAAGAAGTAAACAAGAAACTTTACGGGATAAAATTGGGGGGGGAAACCAAATAATAGGGGTAGAAACACTAGCAAAAATGAAGTTCTAATTGTTAAAGAAGGCAACAATGGAAAATTGTATTTAAACCATAAAAATGAAGAAAGAAAAGAAAGAAAGAAAAAGATAAATCTAGAGGGAAAATACTAAAATTAAAAAAGAAAAAAGAAACCAAAACCAAAGCAGTATATATATCTTGCTGAATATTGTCTGCACAACTGGTGATCTTCTGGGGTATGAGATGTTAATCACAGTGCTGACACAGCAGACCTATATGAGATGGAGACCTGAGGCCTCTGCTAATATCTCAAAACCGACATTGTGTGGAGCCTAAAGTTCTCCTCAGCCTGCTTAAAAGGCAGTTTAAACTATCAACTTTGGGTAAGCCTAAGCTTTCCCAGGAGAGCACTTGTCCCTAGGATCACTCCTGAAGTGGCTGCCTGCTTACCCAGTGTGCCAAAACTGGTCTTACTCTATGACCCTAAGGGCCAAGGCCATAAGTCCCTGCCTTTAGGCTGCTCAGACACTAGATTACTCGCCCAAGGTCTCCTGCCCATACTCACTCTACGACCCTGAGGGTGGAGCTTGCCGGGGCAGTTCTCCCACACTGGCTCCATGCGGTCACAGCCAAATACTATCATTTTTCCCTGAAAATAAGACACTGTCTTATATTTATTTTTTCTCAAGAAGACACCCTAGGGCTTATTTTCAGGGGAATGTCTTATTTTTTTTAAGTATAATACAGCAATCTACATTTATTCAAATACAGTTAAGTCATCTTTTTCTGGAACCTGACGTGGGTGCTGACCTTGTTGGTGGGGCTAGCACTAGTGATGCATGAACTCCTTTCCCCTAGCCATTCTCACGTGCACAATAGGATGCCTGTGATGGTGTTTACTACACATGCACTTGTGCAAGTGTGAATGGCTCTGAGAAAGGAGCTCTGGCAGATAAAAGATATTCCAGTCTTCCTTACTGCTCTGTGCCAAAATGCATGTATCTGCATAGCCACGCCCATCACTCGGTCTTATTATATGGGTAGAGCTTATATTTAACAAATGCATAGAAATCCTGCTAGGGCTTATATTTTGGGTAGGTCTTATTTTTAGGCAAACACAGTATTAGCTCTGTCTGGCTCAGTGGCTTAGTTTGTGGCTCTAGACAATGCTTAAAATCCTTCTCATTCTCACATAAGTTCTCCAGAGGTAGTTCAACTGAGTCCCCAGGTCCAAAGAACAAAACAGCTCACAGGGAAGTCCTTTCCAGGTTGCAATCTCACTGCTGCTGTACTTACAGCTACCGGCAGGATTAGACCAAACGAACACATGCAACCACTTGCCAGTTCTCCACTGCTTTTGTCCTCTTCATGGGGTCCAGAAATCTCTCGCTGACTTCCTGTGTCCCCAAAGGGATGTTTCTGGGCAGATCCCACCAGCCAGAGATGCCTGAAGTCTTTTCTCCCCAGTCTCACTGTGCCCAGTTGCAAGGAAGCTGTTACTTGGATGCCATCTTGATCCTCTCTCTGAAATGAATTTTTGTGTCTTCTGTAACAATTCTCTAGTTCTAGAGGCTGAGAAATCCAAGGTCAAGGTCCTGGCAGTTTCTGTATCTGGTTAGGGCTTGCTCTTTGCTTCAAAGATGGTACCCTCTCCTCACTGCCTTGTTGGTTTCTTACTCAAAAGTGTTTTTCTAGATTCAGATTCCATTTCAATTGATGAATATGACATCCTGGAGTGACTATAAATTCACGTATAAATTGGTGTACTTTTAAGAGTGAAAGAGGGGGTGGTGCCTGTAACTCAGTGGGTAGGGTGTAGCTCACATACACTGAGGCTGGCGGGTTTGATCCCAGCCTGGGCCAGGTTAACAATAATGACAACTGCAACAACAACAACAACAATAAATAGCCGAGTGTTGTGGTGGGTGCCTGTAATCGCAGCTACTTGGTAGGCTGAGGCAAGAGAATCCTTAAGCCCAAGAGTTTGAGGTTGCTGTGAGCTATGATGCCAGGGCACTGTACCAAGGGGAATATAGCAAGATTCCTTCTCAAAAAAAAAAAAAAAGTGAAAGAGGGGGCCATCACCAGTTATCCATTGAGAGCAGGTGCAAAATAGGACTCAGCAAAACAGGATATGGCCATCCAAAGTATTATCTATATTTGTTTGCCAAACTTCAACTAAAAATAGAAATAAGAGGATACTTTTCTCTCAGTGCCTAAAGTTCACTAACTACATGGAATTTAGTGAGTTATCGTTGTGTATACCTTTACTAAAAACCGTGCTTTATTTTTTATAAGCATTATTAAGTAGATAAAAAAGGATGTGTGGTAATAAATACTTTAAAGAATAGTAACTCTAGTATTTATATTGCTTTTATGGATATATTGATGTATGTATATAACTAAGCACTTATTATGTGCCAGGTGCTTATGTACTTCAGAGATACAAAATCATTTTTAAACCTTAAATACCTGTTATGAGATAGGTATTGGTATTATCACCATGTTATAGGTGAGAGAGCTGAGGCTTAGGCAAGTTAATCGATTGTCAAGGTCACACAGTAATTACTAGAACCAAGATTTATACCTGACTATATCACTATATGATCCTTTCATAGGGATTATAAGGATGTTCAACAAAAAAAATTTTGTGAACCCTTTAATAATATTACTGTCTATGGTAAGCACACTTCTAAGATGGGCCCTAATGAGCTCTACCTCCTGATATTCATGACCTTATGTAATTTCCTCCCCTTCAGTATGGGCTGGACTTAAGGAATTGACATCTTAACAATAAGGAGTCTTCTGCTCATAAACAAGATATATATCTTCCTTTATTTTGGTTCTCTTTAATTTCTCTCAGCAATGTCTTATGGTTTTCGATGTTTTTACACCTTTGGTCATCTTTTTTACATTGAGAATGATACTGTTTTTCACAATTCACTTAAAATATTTTATCTCTGGTATATAATAAAACAATTGATTTTTATAGATTGTGTATTTTACATCCTTGCTAAGCTTATCTTATCAGTTTTAGTAACTTTTTATAGATTCCGTTTAATCTCAAGTGATCCTCCTGCCTTGGCCTCCCAAAGTGCTAGGATTACAGTAGGAGCCACCACATCTGATCCTTCATAATCTTCTATTGGATACCAGACTATATGTTATTTTACCTTGTTGAGTTCCAGGGGGGTTGTATTTACAGAAATACACTTGAAAAAATTTCTAATTTTTATGAGAGTACAGTTTGGTTATAAGCATTGCGTTTGCACAGTTTGAGTCAAAGTTATATGTGTACCCATCACCCAGATAGTGTGCACTGTGCCTGTTAAATATGAATTTACCTGTCTTCTCTTCCCCCCTCCCATCTGCTTGGCTTCCATTGGGTTTTATTTCAGTGTGTACCCATGAGTATTGGCCGCTTGGTTCCAAATTAATAGTGGGTACATGTGGTGTTTGCTTTTCCATTTTTGTGATACTTCACTAATGGTCCCCAGTTCCATCCAGGTTGTCACAAAAGTTCTTAGTTCACCTTTTTTTTTTTTAAGGCTGAAGAGTGCTCCAAGGTGTACATATACCATATTTTATTAATCTACTTGTGTAGATTAGCTGGGACCATAGGCACCCACTACAACACCTGGTTATTTTTTGTTTGCAGTTTGGCTGGGGCCAGGTTTTAACACGCCACCCATGGTATATGGGGCAGGTGCCCTATTGACTGAGCCACAGGTTCTGCCCAAAAGAATGATTTTTTTCTCCCTCTGGGTAAAACCCCAGTAGTGTGATTGTTGGTCAAATGATAGGCCTACTTTTTGTTCTTCAAAGTATCTCTCTATTCCTTTTCCATAGCAGTTGTATTAGTTCACAGTCCCACTAGAGGTGTGTAAGAGTCCCTTTCTTTTTCCATCCACACCAGCATATGTTATTTTGATACTTTCTTTTTTGGGAGGGGGGACAGAGCCTCTTATGTGGGTGTGTAATAGATCATCTACTGGTTTTATATTAGAATTTGTCACCCCTCGGTAGAGTGCTGTGGCGTTAGAGCTAACAGCAACTTCAAACTCCTGGCCTCCAGCAATTCTCTTGCCTCAGCCTCCTGAGTAGCTGGGACTATAGGTGCCTGCCACAGCACCAAGCTATTTTTAGAGATAGGGTCTTACTCTTGCTCAGGCTATTCTGAAACCTGTGAGCTCAGGCAATCTTGGCCTGATTACAGGCATGAACCACTGTGCCTGGCTATTTTGATACTTTTTGATAAACACCATTTTCATGGTAGTTAGATGATATCTCATTGTGGTTTTGATTTGATCAAATTCAATAATTCCCTGATGATTAGAGATGTTCAGCATTTTTTCCATATACTTATTGGCCTTTAGTCTATCTTCCTTAGAAAAGCTTCTTTTTCAAGAAGTGTATTATTTTGTTTATTTCAGGTTAATTGAGGGTACAAAGAATTATGTTATAATGTTTGCATTTGTCAGATAAAGTCCTTTTTATAGTTGTGTCCTCCCCCCAAGAGGTGTGCCATCCAGTCTAACATTGTGCCCGTTAAGCAGGAATACCCCTATCTCTCTCTCTCCTCTCTTCTCTCTGCTCCCTCATTGTCCTGCCCCCGATCTTGAATTGATTTGAATTTTTCTCTTATATGGGTGTATAATAGATTGTCTACTTGGTTTCATATCAGAATTGAGTACAGTGGAGTCTTGCTTCTCCATTCTTGTGATAACTTCACTAAGAAGAATGTTTTCAGTGCCATCCAGGTTAATACAAAAGATGTTTACATGTATTTGGCCACTTTTTTTAATGGACTTATTTTATTTTATTTTTTATTTTAATTTTTTTTAATGGATTCTGGTTTCAGCCCTTTATTGGATATATAGGATGCAAATTTTTTCTCCTTTTCTGTATGTTGTCTTTGGGCTCTATTGATTGTTTACTTGACTGTACAGAAGCTTTTTAAGTTAATCAGGTCCCATTTATTAATTTTTGTTGTGGTGGTGATTGCCTTTGGGGACTTTTTCATAAATTCTTTGTGTGGACCAATATTTATAAGACTCTTCTGAATGTTTTCTTCCAGATTCTTATAGTTTTATGTCTTAGGTTTAAGTTTGTTATCTATCATGAATTAATTTTTGTGAGTTATGAGAGGTGTGGATCCATTTTCAGTCTCCTACATGTGGCTATTCAATTTTCCCAGCATTGTTTATTGAATAGGGATTCTTCTCCCCAGACTGTGTTTTTGTCTGCTTTGTTAAAGATCAGATTGCAATATGAGCATGATTTTATGTCTAGGTTCTCTTTTGGATCCCTAGGTCTTTTTCTCTGTGTTTGTACCAGTCCTATGGTGTTTTGTTTACTATATCCTTGTATAGCTTGAAATCAGGTAATGTGATGCCTCCTGATGTGTTCTTATTGGTTAAAGTTCCTTTGGCATTTTAGGGTATTTTCTGGTTCCATATGCAGGATTGAACTTTTTTTCCTGATCTGTGAAAAATGAAATTAGTATTTTAATGGGGATTTCATTGCTTCTATAGATCAGAGCAAAAATAAATGAAATTGATTAACAGAAGAATTATACAGAAGATCAATGAAAGAAAAAGATGATTTTTTGAAAAGATAAACAGAATCAACAGACCTCTCACTAGATTAACCAGAAGCAGAAAAGACTCTAATAAATTCTGTCCTAAATAAAAAAGAAATCACAACTTATACCATGGAAATACAAAATAACCATCTCTGAATACTATACAAATGTCTTTGCATGTAAACTTGAAAAAGTGGAGGAAATGGACAAATTCTTGGGAATAGTCAGCCTCCCTGGGCTCAACCAAGAAGAAATAGAACTCCTGAATAGACCAATATCAAGTATCAAAATTGAAGCAGCAATAAAAGTCTTACAACAACAACAACAACAACAAAAATCCTAGAACAGGTGTTTTTACACCTGAGTTTTACCAAAACTACAAAGAACTGGTACCTATGCTGCAGAAATTATTCCATAACATTGACAAGAAAGGACTCCTCCCAAATTCTTCTATAAAGCCAATATTGCCCTGATACCAAAGCCAGTAAACAAATGACAAAAAAAAAAAAAAATTACAATAACAATAACAAAAGAAAACTCAGGTCAATTTCCCTTATGGATATACATGCAAAAATTTTCAATAAAAGTTTAGCAAAATGAATTCAGCTGCATATCAAAAAAATAATACACCATGACTGACCAAATAGGCTTCCTCCCAGGGATGTTAAAATGTTTCAACATATGCAAATCTATAAATGTGATTCACCACACAAATAGAAACAAAAACAAAGACCATAAAATCCTTTCACTAGACACAGAAAAAGCATTTGACAGAATCCAGCATCCTTTTATGATAAGAGTGCTCAACAAAATAGGCATACATGGAACTTAACCTGAAAATTAAAAAAGCCATGTATGACAAACCCACTGCCAACTTCATACTGAATGGGGAAAAATTAAAAGCATCCTGCTTAGAAATGGAATAAGACAAGGTTATTATACCACTTGTATCAAAATAGTGCTGGAATTTCTAGCCATAGCAATTTGATAGGAGAAAGAAACCAAGAATATCCAAATGAGGAAAGAAAAGGTCGAGCTATTGCTCTTTGCTGACAGTATGATCTTTTTTTTGAGACAGAGTCTCATTATGTTGTCCTTGGTAAAGTGCTGTGTTGTCACAGCTCACAGCAACCTCAAACTCTTGGGCTTAAGTGATTCTTTTGCCTCAGCCTCTCGACAGGTGCCTGCCACAACACCCAGCTATTTTTTGGTTGCAGTTTGTCATTGTTGTTTAGTAGGCCTGGGCTGGGCTTGAATCCTCCAATCTTGGTGATGTAAGCGGCCGGTGTCCTACTCACTGAGCTACGGGTGCCGAGCCAGACAATATGATCTTATGTGTAGAAAACCCCAAGAAACTCCTGGAATTGCTGAATAAATTTAGCTAAGTCTCAGGTTACAAAATCAATGTACACAAATCAGTAGCATTCATATACACCAGCAACAGTCAAGTTGAGAATCAAATCAAAGATTTAGTAACTTTCACAATAGCAACAAAGAAAAGAAAATACTTAGGAATACATTTAACTAAGGAGGTGAAAGACCTTACAGAGACAACTATGAAACACTGAGAAAGGAAACTGCAGAGGATATAAACAGATGAAAAACATATCATGTTCATGGATTGGCAGAATCAACATTGTTAAAATGTCTACACATACTACCCAAAATGATCTATAAATATTCTTGAGCTTTTTTTCTGGAATCCAGTTGAATTTCTTGGGAACTATTGATTCTTCTCTATCGTGGTTTTAAAATTTGTTATGGGGACCAAGAACAGTGTTCAGTCTAATATTGTCTAATACTGAGGCAAGTCCCTTCTGGGTACGCTAGCCAATACCCCATTAATTGTGAGGTTTTCCACTTGGGCTAAGTATGTATATGCTCTGCATCTAATTCTGTGTCAGTGCTGGGCATTGTTACTTGTGATCCTTTAGAGTGGTTCTTTTCCTGATCTTGAGTGCTTCTTTCATATCTGTTACTTAATCATTACTCAGCTAAGTAGTTATGGGGACCCTTTGCAAATCCCCAGCGTTCTATTTGTGTACTCAGATCTGTAAATTCTCATTGTCCTGGTCTCTCATATTATCTGCTCCATCCCTTCAATTCAAAGCATCCACTGGGCTCTGTTTGGCTTTTCCCACTCGGTGTCATGACATCAAAATTCTCAGTGTAGTAGGCTAGGGGCAATCACAGGGCTCACTTTCTTTATTTTCCCATTTTTAAGGATTACTGTTCTTTGTTTCCTGATGTTTAGTGTATTACAGATTGACATTTTATATAATTTGTTCATTTTAAAAATTGTTTCAGAAAGAAGAATGAATTTGATCCTTGTCACTCCATCTTCACTGGAAGCCGAAGTTTTAGACAAACATTTTTAAATTTCCTTCTGCCATTGAGAATAATTGTGGGCATCATTTCCCTTTATCCCTAAATAATTCAGTTTGCATTTTCTTTTCTTTTTTTTTTTTTAATTGAATGGTAACTATGTACATTAATGCACTTCTGGGGTACAGTGCGGGGTTTTCACATGCAATCCAAAATACTTCCATTAAACTGGTCAACATAGCCTTCATGTCATTTTCTCAGTTATTGTTTTAAAACGTTCACATTCTACTCTTAGAAAGATTCACTTGTACCCCTATAAGATAGACCTCAGAAGTGATCCCTCCAAACCCCCTCCCTCCATTCCC
>NW_003852412.1:1607369-1720103 GCF_000181295.1 Otolemur garnettii | reverse complement strand
CTGGTTGGGGTATCAAGGTAATGTTTGCTTCATAGAATGTGTTGGGTAGTATTCCATCTTTTTCTATATTTTGGAAAAGGTTGAGTAGTATGGGAACTAGTTCCTCTTTAAAGGTTTGGTCAGTTTGCATTTTCTAAAAACAAAGACATTCTTTTATATAACCATAGTTCAATTGCCAAAATTAAGGCATTTAATATTGATACAGTACTATTAGTTATCTTATAATTCATATTTGAATTTAATCAGTTGTCTTAATAATATACTTTATAGCTATTTCCCCCTGTAGTCCAGTGTCTTATCTAGGATCACCCATTAATTTGTCTTGTCTTCTTTGAGAGTCTCTTATGATCTAAAATTTCCTCAGCCTTTCCTTAGCTTAATTTTGATATTTTAAAAGGGTAAATAATGCAATCAGTGTAACCTGGTTCTGTGTACTCTCAGTGAATCCCCAACAATAAAAAAAAAAAAGAGTAAATAGTACTTTTTCATGGAATATGCCTTCATCACAGTTTTTCTGATGTTTCCTCTGGAGTAGATTTGTTAACACTTACTTCATAGGAATAACATCAAAGTAATGTTATTTCTTTTTAAATGCTTCATATCACGAAGCACATGGTATTAATTTTTCCAAATATTGACAATGTTAACTTGAGTCGGGTAATATCTGCCATGTTCCCCTTTGCATTTTTCTTTTTTAAATTAATAAATAATTTTCAGCAAGTTACTTTGAGATTGTAAATACCCTCTTTTTTATCAAATATTTATCCTCTAGTCTTGGCATCATCTGTTCTATATTTGTTAATTGGCATTCTACACAAAGAAGAGATTTTTTTTCTTTCTTTAAATATGGACTCATGATCTTTTATAATACATATTTGGAGATTTCCTTCATATGGCTCCAAGGTATCTGGGATTTGTCACCACTTTTCACCAACTCTTTCATTTCTGTAGCATTCTCCCCTCTGAGTCTTCAAACCAAAAGATTGCAGCTTTCTATTTTACATCATACCACCCTGCCAGTAATTAATAGCTTCTTGTACTCCCAAAAATATTTTTTAAAATTGCTAGCTATCTGACTATGTGAACTTTAATATTGCATGCAGTAGGGATTCTTCTTTTTTTCTCTTTTCCTCCCTAATGAGGTCTCACTCTGTTGCCCAGGCTGATACGCAGTTGCATGAAGAAAGCTTACTAGAGCCTTTGAATTGCTGGGCTCAAGAGTTCCTTCTGTATCAGCCTCCTGAATGGATAGGACTACAAGTGCACATCACCTTGTCCAGCTCACTAGGGATTCTTCTCTTAGGTCTAATCTGTTAAAATGAAAACAGCAATAAACACACAAAGAAATAGTAAACTCATAAAATTTTGCTTCTGTTATATTAATTCTTTAAAATCTGTTACAATTAAAATACTGTTTATTAGACAGTTTAGTCATTTCTTACATTTTGCTTCTTTCACCACAATATTTTTTAATTAGTTTGGCATATTTTCAGAAATGTTCAAGTTTGAACCAAGAAATAGTGGGTTTTTTTTAACTGTACATTCCCTAGGAGATTTGCGGGGGGGCTTTAATTCTTTTATTTTATTTTTTTTATTTTTATTTTTTTTGAGACAGAGCCTCAAGCTGTCCCCCTGGGCAGAGTGCCGTGGCATTACAGCTCACAGCAACCTCCAACTCCTGGGCTCAAGCGAGTCTCCTGCCTCCGCCTCCCAAGTAGCTGGGACCACAGGCGCCTGCCACAACGCCCGGCTATTTTTTTTTTTTGGTTGCAGCCGTCATTGTTGTTTGGCGGGTCCGGGCTGGGGATTCGAACCCGCCACCTTAGGTGTACGTGGCTGGCGCCTTAGCTGGTTGAGCTATAGGCACCGAGCCGGGGCTTTAATTCTTAATGCTAATGTTATTTGAGTATAAGTTTGTTTTTTTTTTTTAAGTTAAAATCATTGAACAGACTCTGGGAATTAAAAGAGTTCATGTAAACCAATACACAATTAAAAGTATGACGCTCAATAATTGTGTATTATGTGGCAAAGTTCAACTAGTGAGTAATTTGCAGCAAATTAAAAAGAGTATTATGTAAGTGGAATGTCTTATACATATTTTCTGCTAACTATATGGGGACTTGAAAACCATTACCCAGGTTTATTTTAGTGACAGATTAATCTTTGAGTTTAGTATTAAAGTATACGTCTTATTTTAACTGTGAAAGACAAAGACTAAATGCTTTAAGATCAGTTGTTCAGTAGAAATTGAACAGTTAGTAAAATAAAATTAAACCTCTAATTGTTGTTGTTTTTTTGGCCGGGGCTGGGTTTGAACCTGCCACCTCCGGCATATGGGGCCCGTGCCCTACCCTTTTGAGCCACAGGCGCCTTCCAAATTCCCTGCTTTCGGAGAGCTTAAAGTCTAATGCATGGAGGTAGACAATAAGCAAACAAATAAACTAGGTAATTTCATAACAATTAGTCCTATTAGTGACACTGTCTAGTTATATTTACTTTTTCAGTAGAGAGAAGAAAACAGATGAGTATCTTTCTTTTTCTTTAGTTCTAATTAAGCAATGTCTGGTGTGGTTTAATGAAGCAGATTGCTGCCAATTCTTAATCTTTCTTGTACAGAGAATCCACAGTTGCTACCTTGGTTGGCACTATTTATTTATTTATTTATTTATGGAGTCTCACTCTGTCGCCCTGGGTAGAGTGCCATGGTGTCATAGCTCACAATAACCTCAAACTCTTGGGCTTAAGCAATCCTCTTGCCTCGGCCCCCCAAAGTAGCTGGGACTACAGGCATGCACCATAATACCTGACTAGTTTTTCTATTTTTATTAGAGACAAGGTCTTGCTCTTGCTCAGGCTGTTCCACCTGCATCAGCCTACCAGAGTTCTAGGGTTATAGATCTGAGCCAATCTTTTTAAAAATGATTTGAAGAAGTAGGGTCATTGACTAATTTTCAAGGTTCCAGTAAGCCTCAGATTCCATGGTAAGGGAAAATAAAGTACATCTTTTTTTTTTTAATTAAAAGTATTAGGGGGGTACAAATGTTTTTTGTGACATGAATTGCTTTTGTAATGCTTGAGTCAGGTGGCTGTCATCCAGATAGTGTTCATTGTACCTGTTTAGATTTTCACACATTTCTTCCTCTCCTTTCCCTTTTGCTTGATTTCCATTGAGTTTTATTTCTCTCGTTGCACATGTGTGCTCATCAGTTAGTTCTTATTTAATAGCGAGTACCTGTGGTGTTTGTTTTTCCATTCTTTAGATATTGCACTTAGGATAATGGTCTTCAGTTCCATACAGATTGTTGCAAAAGGCATCACATTGTCCTCCTTCATCATTGGATAGTATTCCATAGTATACATAAAGCACATTTTGTTAATTCACTCATGAATTGATGGGCACTTAGGTTGATTCCTCATCTTTGCAATTGTGAATTGGACTATAAAAAACATTTGAGTGAAGGTATCCTTTTGATGAAAAGCTTTTTCAATCCCCTCCATGGATTTTTGGATTGAATGGTAGGTCATGCTAACATCTGTTGTTTTGGGACTTTTTAATAAAAGTCATTTTAACTGGGGTAAGGTAATATCTGATTGTGATTTTAATGTGCATTTCCCTGATGATTAGTGACATTGGGCATTTTTTCATATCCTTATATATATATATATTTCTCTTTCTCTCTCTCTCTCTCTCTCTTTTTTTTTTTTTTTGCAGTTTTTGGCCAGGGCTGGGTTTGAACCCACCACCTCCAGCATATGGGGTCAGGGCCCTACTCCTTTGAGCCATAGGCACCACCCATTTTTTTCATATCTTTATTGACCATTTGTCCATCTTCTGTCTTTGAAAAGCTCCTGCTCCTGTCTTTTCCTGCTTTTTAATGGAGTTGTTTGATTGTTTTCTTGCTGTTTTGTTTGAGATCTTTGTAGATTCTAGGTATTAGTCCTTTATTGGATATATAGCTTGCCAATATTTTCTCTCATTCTGTAGATTGATTGCTCTGTTGATTATTTTCTTGGCTGTGCAGAAGCCTTTTAATTTAATCAAATCCCATGTATTTATTTTTGTTGTTGTTGTGATTGCCATTGGGGTCTTCTTCATAAATTCTTTGCTGAGGCTGATATCTAGAAAGGTTTCTCCAGTATATTCTTCTAGAATTTTATGGTTTCTTGCCTTACATTTTCATATTAATTTATCTTGAATTAATCTTTGTGAGTGATGAGAGATAGGTCTGTGTCATTCTTTTGTATGTGGCTATCCAATTTTCTCAGCACCATTTATTTAATAGGGATTCTTTTGCTTAGTACGTTGTTGTCTGCTTTGTCAAATATTAGTTGGCTGTATGTGGTTGGTTTTATATCTGGCCTCTCTGTTCCATTCCACTGGTCTATGTCTCTACTTTTGTGCCAATCCCATGCTATTTTGGTTACTATAGCTTTGTGGTATAATTTGAAGTCTGGTAATGTGGTGCCTCCAGATTTGTTCCTTTTGCTTAATATTGCCTTGGCTATTTAGGCTCTTTTCTGGTTCCAAATAAAGTGTAGAATTATTTTTTCTAGACTCTGAAATATAACAGTATTTTGAAAGGATTGCACTGAATCTATAAATTCCTTTGAGTTCTATGGACATTTTAGCAGTGTTGATTCTACCAATCCATGAACATGTTACATCTTTCCATTTATTTGTATTATCTGTGATTTCTTTCCTCAATGATTCTCAGTTGTCTTTGTAGAGGTATTTTATTTATTTGTAGCTATTATAAATAGTATTGAGCCTTTGATTTAATACTCAGTTTGAAGTTTGAATGTTATTGGTGTATAGGAATGCTGCTGATTAGTATACATTGAATTTGTAACCTGAGACTTTGCTGAATTTATCATTCCAGAAGTCTCTTGGTATAATCCTTGGGGTTTCTAGATATATTACCAACAAAAAGTAATAGTTTGACCTCCTCTTTCCTAATTTGGATACGCTTTATTTCTTTCTATTGCATGATTGCTGTGGCTTAGACTTTTATCACTATTTTGAATAGAAGTGGTGAGAGTGGGCATTCTTGTCTTGTTCTTCATGGGAATGCTTTCAACTTTTCCCTATTCCTTATAATGTTGGCTGTGGGTTTTTCATATATGGATTTTATAATTTGTCAATACGAGGTCTGACAATTTAGTTTGCAAACTTATCATAGGAAAAATGCTACATTCCTAAATATTACTGTGGTTACCTGTGAAGTACTCCCCTTGGAAAGCTAGGAAAGTTATGCATGGGTGCCAGTGCCTAGCCCACCCTTCAAAGCAATTTTGGAACTCTTTTTCTGGAATGACCATGAGATCTATCATTGTACTGCACACAAAAACATAATAACAATAATGAATACCACTCATCCAGACATGGCCGCACATTGACATGAACACAGCTGTGAGACATTGTTATACCAAGTTTATGTAACCTTACCAACTGGTTTGTACAGTGCTACCAACATAAATGCATGGTGGCAAGTTCACAAACTTATTTTCAGATCTTCATATGATGACAACTCTGGTTGTCATCATTCCAGAAAGCGAGTTCCGTAATTACTTTGAAGCCTGAACTAGGTGCTGGTGTCAGTGCATAGCATCTCCACTGGATCACTGGGTGCTGCATCTGTCTTGTATGCTGGAGCCCCGAGTTCCTGGCAGCACCCTATTTACTCTCCTTTCCTTTAAGTTTGCAGGTTTGGAGCTTTAAGTTTGCAGGTTGCTTCTTTCTGTCAGTTTCCGTAGTTGAAGGTACATCCTGAAATGTTGCAATTTGCTGAGGAGGAAGGAAATTTGATGAATAAATTGGTGGCTTTCAATTCTTTAATTGGGCTTTTAAAAATATCTTTAAAATAATTTAAATAATATTGGTTTTTAGAAATAAGGATTATGATTGCTATGTATTTGACATCTATAATTGCATATATTTTTATCTAAAGAAAATTTTATTGTTTTTATTAACAATTTTAAAACATAATTTTAAGCATATTTTAGAATTACAAAATAAAAAAGTACAAAGAGTTCTCTTATGACCCTCAAGCGTTCTTCTAATACTAACATTTTATATAACAATAATACAGTTGTCAAGAATAGGATTAACATTTCATAATATGATTACCTGATTTAAAACATTTCAAACTGATGAAAAATACAGAAAAAATATGATACCCATGTAGTTCTAGCAAATGTAAACATTTTACTGTATTTTCTTTGAATTCTTTGAAAAAAAAAGAAGATTATCATAAAGTTGAAAGCTTTCTTATATCCCATATTATTTCATGGTTTCTTCATCTGAGATAACTATTATCATGAAGTTTGTATGTATCTGTCACATACATACACATTTATTCTTTTGACGCATTAGCATATATATGTCAAAAGGCATGAATAAAACAATACATAAAATATATTTTTATTTTGTTTTATTTTTAAAATTAATGTTGGGATTAATTTTGTGTTTTAATTACACTCTCTGCGAAAGTATACTTATCTTTTTTAAATTTGTCTTTTTGGTTTCAAGTTTTATTGAGTCAATACACATAGGTCTATTTAACTAATTTCAACTGCTGTAGCTTTTACTGATGAGCATTTAGGTTATTTCTGATTTTTCCATTAGTATAAGTGGTGCTATAATCAACATCTTAGTATCTGTTTCTTTTAATATATGTGAGGAGTTCTTGAGTCCAAATACATAGAAGTAAATTGATAAATCATACAGAATAAGCATTTTTAACTCTAGTAAACACTGGCTAGATGCTCTACACTGTGATTTTACTACTTTACACACTTCAAACAGTGTGGGAGAGTTCCAATTTACCCCAATTTGCTTTGTATCACTAAATACCTTGTAAGTCATCAATAAGTGTTAGTAATTAGTTTTTTATCATTTTTGGACTCATGTTAATATCATTTTACTATTTTTTAAATTCTAATAAATAATAAGATTTAGAAGTGTAATATATGTATTTATTATGAATTTGGATTGTCACTTCTTTTCAGTTTTAATTGGTGGCTCATTTAGTTAGTGCCTTATGTCAATAATGAATAAAATCAACTTTAGGTCCAATTCTATCAGCTTCTTTTTTTCTTTAACAGCTTTATTCAGATACAATTTATATACTATACAATTCACTCATTTAACATATACAATTCAGTGATTTTTAGAATATTTATATTGTTATGCAATCATCACCACAATGAGTTCTAGAACATTTTCATCACCCTAAAATGAAACTCTTCCATTTCTCCAGTATAGATTTGTATATTTTGGACATTTCATTAAATGAAATCATAAAATGTTTTTCTTTTGTGAATTTTTTTACTTAGAATGTTTTTAGTGTTCATCCAAACTGAAGCCTGTATTAGTATTTCATTGCTTCTTATGACCAAATGATAGTCCTTTGTGTGGATATACCATATTTTATTCATTCATTTATTAGTTGACGACATATGGATTCTTTCTCCTTTTTGGATATTGTGAATAATTCTGCCATGAACATTCATAAGTAAGTTTTTGTGTGGATATATGTTTTCATTACCCTTGAGTATATACCTAAGAGTGAAATTGCTGTGCTGTATATATGGTAACTACTTGTTAACCTTTGAGGAACTGCCAAACTGTTTACTAAAGTGTCTGCACTACTTTCTATCACCACCAGCAATGTATAACAGTCCCAATTTCTTCATGTCATTACCTGCACTTTTTGTTGTCTCTGTTTGTATAATAATAGTCTTTCTAGTGGGTATGAAGTGATATCTAATTATGGTTTTGACTTGCAACTTATTGATGGCTAATTGAGTGGTTTTTTATTTGCTTATTAGCTATTTGTATATCTTCTATGGAGAAGTATGTAAGGTACGTTTGATACCAGACTGTTGATATTGGATTTCCAGGTTCTTGGTCTTGACGATTCAATGAATGAATTGATGGACCACAGGATGGAAGTTAGGTTTTATTTAACAGCTCTTACAAAGAGCCAAACCTTGCAGAGCAGGATAAGATAGGTTTTATACAAGTGTCACAGCTCTTACAAAGAGCCAAACCTCCTTGCAGGGCAGGATACAAGTGTTACAGCTCTTACAATGAGCCAAACTTCCTTACAGAGCAGGATGCAAGTGTTACAGCTCTTACAAAGAGCCAAACTTCCTTACAGAGCAGGATGCAAGTGTTACAGCTCTTACAAAGAGCCAAACTTCCTTACAGAGCAGGATCCAAGTGTTACAGCTCTTCCTCTCCTGCTCTCTCTCCCTCAAAGGTCTGCAATGATCTGCCCCTAGGCTCTCTACTCAGGAGTTTATATAGGGGCAGTTGTCCAATGAGCTGAAAGCAGAGCTGATTGGTCCATTTTCTCCTGAAAGTAGACCAATCAGGAGCAGGATTGAAATGGACCAATTAGGGATGCACTGGAGGAATTGCCAGTGTTTTTCCCTGCTCAGTCTGGTCTTTTTTTTTTTTTTTTTTTTTTTTTGCTACTAGTGCGGAGGGTGGGAGAGGAAAGCTCCCTCCGCTTGCTGCAGCCTGCCGGTTCCTCTGTCTGCTGCTGCAGCCAAGACAGAGATTCCAGGTCCCCCAGCCCCACTCAGCTGAGCTGGCTGGGGTGCCATTTTGTCTGGTATCACTTTCATCTGACTAGATTGTATTTCTTGTATTGCATTTATATAAAAATGAACGTTTAATTTTAGGCAAAGTCAAATAGGCACTTGCAACATATTAGTTATTTAGGTATTTATTTAATAGATATGTTGCATAGTGGAAAGTGGGTTTTGGAGTCATATAAACCTTGAATCCTGCCTTTGGCATCTATTAGTTGGCATTTGGGACTGAATACCAAGGCTTTTTGATGGTTGTGATTTATGATGTAATGTGTATCATTTCAGGACAGGGCTAAGCCTGTGGGAGGGAGGCATATAAATAATTTGAAGCTATTATTAATGTGCACACACCAGATTTTGAGAAGAAAAAGTATAGTGGAGCCCCACAAGTAGCACCTCATTATGCATGGAGGAGCATCCAAGCATAGCTTCATTCAGGGTGCAATATTTTATCAGGGATCTTAAAGTTTAATGGGAATTTGGATAAATTATGGAACCTGTTCAGGAAGGAGGTACTACATGTATAATGATATGGAAAAGATGAGAAAGAAAATAGCCTCATTTGGGGAACTAAAAGGTCAGTATTTTTAAAGTGGAAAGTGTGGGTAAGGAATTATAGGAAATAAAGTTGGATAGGTAGAAATTCATTCACTGGATTATTCACCCTATATTTATTTGATTTATAACATATCATGGTACTATTAGCTGCTAGGTATCAGTGGTGAATAAGTCAAAGAATAAGCTTGGTGGGTTTGAGGAAAAGAAGTGAAGTACAGTATAGTAAATAAAGGGAGAATGATATACAGTAATGGTAAAGAAGTTGCAGGGGCCCACGCATGACACAATGTGAAGTGAGACAAGTGAAGTTATGGAATAAATCACTTCTTTTATGGTAAAAAACTCAACATAATTAATTATAAAATTAGCTTTTAATTTACTTTATATAATGGATGACATTGCAGAGATTTAAGCAGAAAGTGACATGATCAGGTTTAGAAAAATGTCCCTGGCAGAAGTGGAGGATAGATTGTGTTTGTGTGATTAAGTGTTAATATATGCAAAGCAGTGAAAAAATTCAATACCTCTTTTCTCTCTAGTTCAGAAAGGCTTTTTAGAACCATTTGAATTAACATTTTACTTCCTTTTTTTCTCTTTTTCCAAAGAACTGGATGCCAGGCAGAAATGTTGGAATTCTGATGTTGAGAAATGTGGCGTTTTTGATGATTGAAGGTAGAATAGTAAAAAGAGAAAGAGAGACAGTAGAATTGGGAAATAAGAAGATGAAAACTTCATTTAGAAACATACATTTGTAGAAAGCAATGAAGAATTTATAAATAGAACTGCTAAAATGAATGTTAGTTTAGTAAGGTTATAGGATATCAGGTAAATATAAAAATTTATTATAGTCCTTCATACTATCTTTTCCCCCCTTCTTTTTCTAGTACTATAATACTGGCTAGGACACCCCCCATAAATATTTTTATAGAACTTGTAAAAAATAAAAAGAAATTTACTTATTAGTAGTTCTTCCTCTTTTTTTTGTTGTTGTTAAAATTAACACTGGGTTATTCTGAGACAGTGTCTACTCAATTATCTACATCTTTCCTATACTATATAAAAATTTATGAAAAACTAGCATGTTTATGAATGATATACTTTCTGATTTCATAAATTCTCAGCACCTTCATAACATGCCAATGTTAAAGCAATGTTGGTAGAAATATTTCTAAAATGTCTTTCTGGACTAAGGAAAAAAACACTTCTCTCACAATCTCTTCTCAACTTACTTAGTGGTCAAGTTCATTTTTATGGTTTTAAGTATCATCAATAAAGTTAAGTACATCTATATAGTTTTAAGTATCACCTCTTTCCAAATATACATCTCTAGCCTTGACCCCTCCCCCAAACTCTGTTTTTATATCTTTTTGCTTAATTGACATCTCCATGTAACTCAATATTTTCAAAACTAAATTCTCAATTTTTCTACCAAACTACTCTTTTTGCCACCTTTCTCATTTCAGGTTCTCCCTACATGGCAATTATAATATATTTACCTGTTATATAAAAAGGCAAGTGTGGTTTTCAGTTAGAATACTAATGTCTGGAAATTGACATTGGGAAATTAATATATATTAGGTTCAACTCTCACAGAATTTTAAAATAATTTCCTCTGTTTCCTTCACTTTGCTACTTTTTGTTTGCTTGTCTCCCCTATCTTTGGTTCTAATTTTTTATGGTCAGTTAACACATGTCAGGGCTAAATTAGCAAAACATACATACTTATGAACACAATTAAGAGAGAAGATAATGATTAAAGTTTTTGAAAGGTATATGAAATGAAACATTTAGGGGATCCTGCCTACCAGCCTATTTCTCTGAAGTTCTTGATTTAACTTTACAAACTGGTTTAGAGGCCTGAGAGACATACTCAAAATTTACAGCTCAGTAGGAAAAAAAAATCCAATTATAAATGGGCAAAAGATTTGAATAGACAGTTCTCAAAAGAAGACATACAAAGAACTAACATGAAAAAATAATTCACATCACTAATTATCAGAGAAATGCAAAACAAAACTACATTGAGATATTATCTCCAGTTAAAATGGCTTTTAAGCAAAAGATAGGCAATAGTAAATGCTGAATAGGACGTGGAGAAAGGGAAACCATTGTACCTTGTTGATGAGAATGTAAATTAGTATAGCCACTATGGAGAACAGTATGGAGCTTCCTGAAAAAACTAAAAATAAAACTACTATATGATCCAGCAATCCCACTGCTGGGTCTGTATACAAAAGAAAGGAAATCATATCTTAAAAAGATACCTGTATTCCCCATGTTTATTGCAGTACTATTTACAATAGTCAAGATAGAGAATCAATGTAAGTGTTCATCAACAGATGAATGGATAAAGAAAGTGTGATACAGATGCACAATAGAATATCATTCAGCCATAAAAAAGAGTAAAATTCTGTCATTTGCAGCACATGGATGGAACTACAGGACATGATGTTAAGTGAAATATGCGAGTCACAGAAAGACAAATTTCATATGTTTTCGCTCAGATGTGGGAGCTAAAAATTAAGAAAAAAAATGGAACTTACAGAGATAGAGAACAGAATGATGGATACCAGAAGCTGGAAAGGATATTAGGGAGAGAAGGTATAAAGTTGGGATGATGGATATTGGGTGCTAAAATACAGTTAGAATGAGTGACACCTAATATTTGGTAACATGATAGGTGACTATAGTTAACAATAATTTATTGTATATTTTAAAATAACTAGAAGAGTGGAATTGGGATATTCCTAACCTGAAGAAATGATAATTTCTTCATGTGAGGGATACCCCATTTACTCTGATTTGATCATTACACAATGTATGCATGTATCAAAACATCACATGTATTCTATAAATATTTACAACTATTAGTTACTTATCATAATTAAAAATAAAGGATATTGAGAAAGCAAAAGCTAAGAAACTGATAATATGTTTATATGGCTATAGTAGTGAGAATGGAAAAAGGAACAGGAATATTATTTAAAAGTAATTTTGAGGCTTGAATACCTTCAAAAATGATTCTGAGGCTTGAATACCTCCAAGAATACCTTAAAGCTGCATTTATTCATTCATTGAGAAACTCAACATTTATTGAGTACTTAACTATGTATCAGTTAGGATATACAACAGTGAATAAAACAGATAAAAATCTCACCTCCCAGCTTTCATTCTAGAGAGAGAAACAGATCATGAATAAAAAGAAAAAAATAAATAATTTTAATGTGTGATATGCATCTAGGATAGAGAGAGAGAGGAGACTGCTTAGGGAGGAAAAGTCTCTGTTGATATAATTTTATTTAAAAGTTCTGAAGGATAAGGAGTTTACTGGAAAGAGAGAATGACAATGACATGTGTTCTAAGTAAAGAAACACTAGTAAGTAAATGAGGGGCAAAAGACTGGCTGGTATTGGAATATTTGCTACAAGTGCACACACAGTTTATTTCTGCTGTTGCTTTTGTTGAGCCCCTATGCCTTTCTGTTCATTTTGTTTGGGGTGGGGAAGCTAATTGGGAGTCATTTTCATTGTGTAAGGCATGTTTATAGAGGTTTTCTCTCTTTTTTTTTTTTTTTTTGAGACAGAGTCTCACTTGCCGTGTAGAGTACTGAATCGTTACAGCTCACAACAATCTCATACTCTTGGGCTTGAGTGATCCTCTTGCCTCAGCCTTTCAAGGAGCTGGGACTACAGGCACCTGCCACAACACCCAACTATTTTTTTTTTTTTTTAAAGAGATGGGGTCTTGTTCCAGCTCAGGCTGGTCTTGAACTTGTGAGCTCAAGCCAGCCATCTGCCACAGTCCCTCAAAGTGTTGAGATTACAAGTGCGAGCTACCACGCCTAGCCTATAGGTCTTTTACTCAATTTATTTATTCTTTTACTCACTATTATACTAATGAGGATATTTTTCATTTAAAATTTTTTTTTATTTTAATAAATTTAGGGGGATACAAATGGATTTTTGATACATGGATGAACTGTAGAGTGGTGAAGTCAGGGCTCTTAGCGTACTTGTCACCTGAGTGGTATACATTGTACTTGATAGGTAATTTTTGATCCCTTAACTTTCTGAGTTACCCTCCCCCTTTCTGAGTCTCCAAAAGTCCATTATATCACTTAGTACTACAATGTAGTCCCACTGTTTATCACCCATTTATTAGTTACAGCATGTGATGTTTGTTTTCCATTCCTGAGCTACTTCACGTAGGATTATGGCTTCCATACCATCTAAGTTGATATGAAAGATCATTCCTTTTATGGCTGAGTAGTAGTTTATGGTGACAGTATGTATGTATACATGTGAGTGTGTGTACACACTACATTTTCTTCATCCACTCATCTTAGATTGATTCCTTATCTTTTCAATTATGAATTGTGCTCCAAAATATTTGGGGCAGATGTCTTTTTGAAATAATGACTTTTCTTTGGGTAGACAACCAGTCATGGGGTTGCTGGATTGAATAGTAGGTCTACTTTTATTTCTTTAAGAAATATTTATACTATTTTCCATAGAGGTTGTACTAATTTATATTCCTACCAACATCATATAAGCATTCCATTTTCACCACATGTACACCAACTTTTTTTTTTTTTTTTGTCTTAATCATGGCCATTCTGACAGGGATAAGATAGTATCTCATTGTGGTTTTAATTTGCATTTCTCTAATGAGTAGTGATATTGAGCATTTTTTCATATGTTTCTTAGCCATTTGTTTGTCTTCTTTTAGAAAACTGTTCATGTCTTTTGCCCTCTTTTTTTTTTTTTTTTGAGACAGAGCCTCAAGCTGTCCCCCTGGGTAGAGTGTCGTGGCATTACAGCTCACAGCAACCTCCAACTCCTGGGCTCAAGCGAGTCTCCTGCCTCTGCCTCCCAAGTAGCTGGGACTACAGGCGCCCGCCACAACGCCCGGCTATTTTTTGGTTGCAGCCGTCATTGTTGTTTGGTGGTCTGGGCTGGGGATTGGAACCCGCCACCTTAGGTGTATGTGGCTGGCGCCTTAGCCGGTTGAGCTATAGGCGCCAGCCTTTTGGCCACTTTTTAATGGAGTTTTTTCTTGCTGATGTGTTTGAGTTCCTTATAGATTCCAGATATTAATCATTTGACAGATGTATAGCGTGTAAATATTTTTTCCTGTTGTGTAAGTTGTCTGTTTACTCTGCTGATTATTTCATTTACCGTGCAGAAATTTTTAGTTTAATTAGGCCCCATTTATTTATTTATTTTTATTGTATTGTATTTGTGTTTGGAGCTTAGTCATAAATTCTTTGCCTAGGCCAATGTCTTGAAGAATTTCTCCTAATATGTTTGTGGTATCAGGTCTTATATTTAAGTCTTTAGTCCATCTTGAATTAATTTTTGTGTATGATGAGAGATAGGGATCCAGTTTCATTCTTCTTCATGTGGCTTTCTAATTTTCCCAATACCGCTGAAGATATCCTTTCCTCAGTGTGTATTTTTGTCTGCTTTGTGAAAGACCAGTTGGTTTTAGGTGTATGGTTTTATTTCCGGATTTTTCTTTCTGTTCCATTGGTCTATATGTCTTATACCAGTACTATACTCTTTTGGTCACCATAGCCTTGTGGTATAATTTGGAGTTGGGTAATGTGACTCCATATCTGTTCATTTTGATTAGATTTGCTTTGGCTATTCAGGCTCTTTTTATGCTTCCAGAAGTTAAGGATTGCTTTTACTAATTCTGTGAAAAATGATGGTGGTATTTTGATGGAAATTACATTGAATCTGTAAATCACTTTAGGCAATATGGATATTTTAACAATACTGATTCTTTCAAAACATGAGCATGGAAATGTTTTTCCACTTGTTTTTGTCATTAACGATTTCTCTTATTAGTGTTTTTCAGTTTTCCTTGTAGAGATCTCTCACCTCCTTGGTTAAATATATTCTTAGGTATTTTTTATTTTTTGCAGCTATTATAAATGGTACTACATTCTTGTTTTGATTCATGTATAGAAATACTACTGATTTGTGTACATCAATTTTGTACACTGAGATGTTGCTAAAATTATTTGTCAATTTTAGGAGTCTTTTGCAGGAATTTTTAGGGTTTTGTAGGTATAATATCATATCATTGGCAAATGGGAATTGTCTGACTTCCTCTTTTCTGATTTGATTGCCCTTTATTTCTTCTCTTGCCTGATTTCTCTGACTAGGATTTCCAGTATGCTGCTGAATAGAAGGGGTGAGAGCTTTAAGAGTTCTATCTCTTAAAGGGAATGTTTTAAACTTTTCTCCTTTTGTTGTGATGTTGGCTGTGAGTTTCTTATATGCAGCTTTTACTATTTTGAGATATATTCAATGTATACTTACTTTGTTAAGCTTTTTCATCTTGAAGAGGTCTGGATTTTATTGAATACCTTTTTCTATGTCTATTTGAGATAAATTACATTTATTGATTTCTGAATGTTGAACTGTCCTTGTATCCCTGGAATGAAACCCACTGGGTCATGGTAAATTATTTTTTTGATGGTCTAGGTTTTTATTAAGGATTTTTCCATTTATATTTTCATGAGGAATATTGGTTTGTAGTTTTGTTGTTGTTGTTGTTGTTGTTAATGTGTCCTTTCTTGGCTTTGGTTTTAGGATGATACTGGTTATGTAGAATGAGTTAGGGAGGATTCATTCTTTCTCAATATTATGAAACAATAATGCCAACAATATTTTGGTAAGATAGGTAACAGTTCTTCTTTGTAAGTCTGGTAGAATTCTACTGTGAATCTGTCTTGTCCTGGGCTTATTTGTTGGGAATTTTTTTATTACTGATTCAGTCTTGCTATTTGTTATTGTTCTGTTCAGGATTTCTATTTCTTCCTCATTTATGCTTGGAAAGTTGTCTGTTTTTAAAAATTTATCCATTTCCAGCTGGTGCCTGTGGCTCAAAGGAATAAGTACAGTGCTATGGCCTGAGAAACTGGGCCTGCTTGGTGTGGTGGGGCTAAGTGGCTCTGTCTTGTTTTCAGCTGGTCTCTGTCCTGCCCTAGTAAATTAGTTACTCTGGGTTGAAGTCTCAGCTGTGGAGAAATACCAGCAATTAAGTCACCCCGCCCCCAACAGGCAACAGTTGGAAAAGGAAAATCAAACTTTGCCAGAACCACACACGCAGGGTAACACTTTGGATACTCCTTGATTGATTGGCCCTGTTCGAGAGGTCAAATCAATTGTCCCAGTCAGCACCCGTCTCAGGTGGGAGAGTTCAAAAGGTCTTCAGCAACTAGATAGCAGGAGTCTGCTGGCAGCTCAAGTATGACTCACTCTGGTACTCTGTGAAGTCAGAAGGACCCACCCAGCAAATAAATTAGTCTGGGAAGGTTGATGTCACCTTGCACCTCTGTCACACCTAGTCACTGGTAACCCCACAGGGCTGTGACCCAGTTCCCTCCAAAGAGCAGATGCTCTAGGGGCTTACCACTGCCTGAGTCACAGGGATATCTATGTGTCTTGAGCCAGGCTGCTGCTCTCTGCCACTATCTGGCAGGGGGAGGTGAGGCCTGACAACTTTGGGTACTTAATGGAGACTAGGGCGGTTCACACAGTTCCAGACCCACCCCTGATTGATGTTGCTGGCAGAACAAGACAGAACACCTTTGCAGAATTTGTTTCTGTTTCGGCTATATTCCCCTCTGGATCAGACACAGCTTAAGTGGACAGAAACCGCGACTGAGCCCCAGGTGGCAGCAAGCAGTTAGAGCTCATACTCAGCTGTCAGTTCCAGCCTCTATCTGTCCGCCTTTGTCTCAGCTATGATCCCTTGAGGGCTGGGTGTGTCTTTGGCTCAGTAAAGCAGTCCTCTGGCTCAGCCCCACCCTGGGATTCTGCCGGCTCTATGGGAGCATATTCTAGTCCCTGTGCTCTGCCCAGGCTGCTACTGCCTCATGCGTTCCCTTTACTAATGATGCGTTCCGCCATGAGTGCCACCAGAGAAGATGCCCAGCTTCCTCTGGTTTCCCAGAGAGACAGGGCATGTCTGTCCGGAATAGCCCCAGGAGTGTGAGCCTTATTATTCCCGCTGCTGCTGCTGCTGCTGCTGCTGCTGCTCTGAGCCTTGGGGCACCACAGCTTCTGTATTGTTCCCTCTCAACTGACTGTCCTCTCCTTACTCCCATGATGCAGAATCAGCACAGTCCAGCAATAGCTCCTGTCCCATCCTCACCTCTTGAGAAAATGCCCAGGAATCTGGACTCCATGGGGGACAGGCTTCCAGACCTCAGGGTGAGAGTGGAGGGGAGTGCTGGGAGTTCAGAATTGCATGTAGAGAATGTATACAGTTTTATGCCTGGCAGGAGAGTGCCATGGCACCCTAGTAGGGGTAGGAGGTCCAGTTTTTAGAGGGTCTCTTCTGTGGGATAGAATGGGAGGATGTTTGAACTCTGCTTGCTTGTTTGTATGGAGTTTACTGTGAGCCCTTCTCGTGGGGGAGGAGACTCCCTTCTGTTTGGCAATGGATTATGTACCTTTTTTTTTTTTTTGTATCCTTGGGGTCGCAGCTTGCCTCAGCAGGGTGGATGTGCATTCTTCAACCTTCTTTCTTGACTCATATCCAAAGCATTGGCTTACTTGCTAGACTTCTGTCTTTTAACTCTCCTTCTGGATGGTAGCCTCTGTGGAAAGCTGCTGCAGTCCGCCATCTTGCCTCCACCCCTTAAAATTTTCTTTTGAGACAAAGTTTCACTCCATTGCATGGGCTAGAGTGCCATGTCCTTAGCCTAGCTCACAGCAACCTCAAATTCCTGGGTTCAGGTGATCCTCCTGCCTAGTTTCCTGTATAGCTGAGACTATAGATTCCTGCTACAATATCTGGCTAAATTTTTTATTTTTATTTGAGGTGGGGTCTCACTCTTGCTTAGGATGGTTTCAAATTACTGACCTGAAGTGATCCTCTTTCTTCAGCCCCAGAGTGCTAGGATTATAGGCATGAGCCACTGCACCTGTCCTTGATATGTTTTCTTTTTGAGTGGTTTCCTTGGCCAGTACATAATATCCTTCTTTGTTTTTCTTTACTTTTATTACTTTAATGACTATTGTATATACAATTAGAATGTTATCTCCTGCTTTCTACTCATTTCATTTGCATGAAATATTGTATTTGATCCTTTCACACTGAGTCTTTATTTATCTTTGGGGTTAGGCTCATTTCCTAAAGATAGCAAATACTTGGCTTATATTTTTTTATCCTATCAGCCAGCCTATGTCTCTTTAGTGTGGAATTCAAGCCATTCACATTTATAGAGAGAATTGATAAGTGGGGTGGATTTTTTGTTTGCTTTGTTGTGGTGGAATATGTTGCTTTGTTTTATCACTTGGGCCATTGTGGTAGCTAAGCTTTGTCCTTTGTTTTCAGATGGGTCTACTTTGCTGGGTGTCCATTGTGTTTGTCCGCATATAACAGCTCTCTGAGTACCTCCTGAAGAACATATCTTGTAATGGCAAATTTCCTCAATATTTACTTATTGGTAAAATTTGATTTCTCCATTGAATATCAGTTTTGTAGGATATAGGATCCTAGGCTGGCCGTTGTTTTTTTTGAGGAGATTGAAGGTGTAAGCCCACTCCTTTCTGGCTATAAAGTTTCAGCAGGTAATTTGATGGATTTACACTTGTAAGTCAGATGCTGGTTATGCCTGGCTGCTTGCAGAATTTTCTATTTCATTTTGGGTTTGGCCAGGTTAATGACAATGCATCTAGGAGATGCTATATGAATTGAATCGTCTTGCATGGTTCAATATTTATCTAGCAGGTGTATGTCTGAATCTTTGGGGATACTTGGGAAATTTTCAACTATAATATTGTTAACTGGAATGTCCATGCTTTGGGGGCTCTCTCCTTCTCTATCAGGGATACCTATCATTTGTTTGTATGCTTTGCATAATATCATAACTCTCTAAGACAGTGATCTTTAGCTGGTGTTCCATGAAAAATTTTAAAAGATCATTAATTAAATTATTTTCAGAAGAAGTTCAAAGCACAGTAAGTATATTCTTTTTTTTTTTTTACTTGTTTTTTGATCAACATAATTTAAGTGTGCCATGGAATTTTAGCAATAAGTTAAAGTGTGCCATGAGATTAAAAAAAGGTTGAAAAACACTGCTCTAAGAGATTGCTCTGCTTTTGCTCTCTTCTTTTCTGCCCTTTTAAATGACTGAATTAGCTCAAGAGCCTTGTCTTCAAACTTTGAGATTCTTTTTTCCCCATTGTTAATCTGGTGTTGAAATTCTAATTTGTTTTGAAATTCTCTGAATGTCTCTTTCAATTCTTTAAGCTCTGTTATATTCTTTCTAATTATGTCCAGATCCTTGGTGACTTTATCTTTAATATCATTAATTTCTTTCAACATTTTTTGGACTTTTTTTGTTGGTTTTCCAATTTCCCTTCAATTCCCTTCATCATACTTTCTATCTATAATCTGAATTCCACTTCTGTCATTTCAACAATTTCTTTAAATTTGGAATTCTCTGTAATAGCTTCATTGTGATCCTGGGGGGTGGGGGGTGATCTATTCGGTTCTTCATTTTGCCAGGGTTCTTTTTCTTGTTTCTCCTCATGTGTGATTTCTTCTTTTATTTTCCTTCCCCTCCTTTCTTCTCTTTTTTCTTTCTCTCATTTTTTTCTTCTTTAACTCTTGGCTATATGATTAAGATGACCCACCCTGTTCAGGATTCAGGTCTATTCCCAGACTACCCCAGGACAGGGTTATGGGCCATAGTAGTAGCTTCCTGGTGGTTCAAAACATAGTGATCCCACCTCCAGTCTTTACCCCAGGGTCACCCAACCCCCTTTTTACCTGCTTTCTGTCCTTGCTTCCCTCCTTTATCTTTTCTGCTTCTGGTGTCCTGCACTGTCACTCTTTGCCTTTATAGTCTTGTTTCCTGGCAGGATGATCTGGATTGTAGCAGCTAGTTATACTTTTCCCCAACTCTACTTGGGGTGGCTGGTGAGGAGATGCCACTATTCTGCCATATTGGAGCACCTCCTCTTAGAGCATATAATTTTTAAAGTATATCTAGGTAGATAAGTTTCTGGTTCTCCTAGGGAAAAAGAACAAAATGTATCTTTCTCTTTTTCTCTGTGTGTGTGTGTGTGTTTTTTTTTTTTTTTTGAGACAGGGTCTTACTTTGTCACCTTAGCTGGAGTGTAGTGGTATCATCATAGCTCACTGCAATCTCAAACTCCTAGGCTCAAGCTGTCCTCCAGTCTCAGCCTCCTGAGTAGCTGGGACTACAGGCATGTGCCATCAGTACTGGCTAATCAATCTTACTTTCTTTCTTCTTTCTTTCTTTCTTTCTTTCTTTTCTTTCTTTCCTTTCTTCCTTCCTCCCTCCTTCCCTCCCTCCCTCCCTCACTCCCTCCCTCCCTCCCTTCCTTCCTTCCTTCTGTTTAGGCTGGTCTTGAACTCCTGGCCTAAAGCAATCCTCTTAAGCCTCCCAAAGTGCTAGGATAGGCATGCACACTGTGCCAGCCTATAAAGGTATAAGTTTTATGTGAAATGGGAACCTTCAGAAATGAAAACCTCCCCCAAACAGGGAAAACTGTATGTATTTTATGCTAAGTCTGATGAAAAGGTGGATAGTTGTGGAGAAGCATGATTGGACAAAAGGGAATGGTAATAAATGGTCATGAATTCAGCAAATTCTTCTTTGTGTCTCTCTGTCTTTAGAGATAAAGACATTTCTTTACTCTGGGTATAAGGAGAATCCCTCTGGGATGAGGGTATTAGGGTAAATTTTCAGGGGAAGGTCATTTAGGTTTTATGACTTGCTTCAGGAGGAAGAGGTGACAGGAATTCTTTCTAGTTTCTTTGGATTGCTTTGGAGAGAGGGAGATGGGAGAAGGTCAAAAGATCGTCCTCCTTGGTTTTCTCATTTTTATTCAGCTTAAAATAGTTGATATTTTTAGGTGCCATATTTTGGGGCAGCGTGTCTTAAGCCCTGTTAATAGTAAATTTATTTTAAGTTTCATGTTTATTTTGACTTTGTCTTTTGTCATTTATCCTGTTCCTCCCAATGACAGTTCCTCGTTTCCTCAACTTTTTCTTTAGCATTTTTGTGTGACCTTTAATCTGGCTTATTAGAAGGAAAGGTTTGATCTCTTACTTTTTCTACAAGGGTCTATATAATAGATTGAGCATGTGCTTTGGACTTCTCTCAGGTAAATTCTTTAAGAAGTTATCAGGATTACTGAATAGTAAGATACTTTATTGGATAGCATGGTCCACAGAAAATTTCAAAAATGTAAAATAAGTTATTAGATAGTTTGCAGAACAAGCAAGCATATTATCTACATAGCTTGGGTGTAGTATGTAAATTGAGGAGCCATTTTCATACTTAGCAAGTAAGCACTTCTCTAGGTACTTTAAATCTGTACTCTCCTTTTGTCAAATAAGTAATTTTTGCCTTTCAGTACTCTTGTTGAAGTATAATGATTATATTCATGACTCTGAACATTTATTAAATGAAAAATGACTAAAAATTATAACATTTTCTCAATGTATACTTAAGCAAACCTTTCTAGTGGGAACACATGTAGCAGTTGAATTTTCTTTGAAATAATGGTTTTTGAGCTTTGGAAGTCAACCTGTTGTATTACTTGTTTATTAGTGTTTTTGTGTTTAGGGTAATCCAGTCATGTTTGCCACTTGTATTTAAGTCTACTTTCAGGGATCAGTACATTTATAGAGGAAGCCAAAACATAGTAGTTGGCTGGAGTTTAGCTGAATGAACCTTAGACCAGATCAAGGACTGTTTCAACAGCAGGATAGAGTGACTGAACTTCCTAATTTGACAGGAAGTGAAATGATAGAAGAAAAAAAAATAGAAAATTTATTCAACTATGTTGCTGTTATTCAGTAGAGATTTATAACTATGAGAAGTAGCTAATATTTCGAAGTGGCATTTTTATGTGCTATGGTTATCTTAAGTATACTGACCTCTTTCAAAGTTAATTATATTATCTATAGCTTTCAGGGTACAGGCAGGAGTTAAATTCTTGGTGACTTGTAGTGAAAGTAATCTAGTCCCGAATAGTGCTAAGAATGATACAATTTTATTTTGGGTTTCAAATAGCCAAGTTTCCCTATGCACAATTAGTTACTCCATTTTAGACTAAAATTTTCTTAAAGGCAATTACTGTATTTTATGAAGAAGATCCTGATGTATAGTATTTAGCAGCTTTTAGACAAAGCAGTATTTGAATAACTATAGACAGTATGAATACATAGATGAGAGAATGAATACCTTATTTACCTTTTAGACTCATAGCTGTATGCAATGTATTTGTTTTTGATGAATGACTAGTAGTATTTTTGAATATGTGCTTTCCTAATTATAATGTTTGAGTCATTCAAATAGTTTAAGCAATGGCTAGCTGATAATTATAATTTCTTTTTGTACCAGTAGAGAGAAGATATTAGATTTCCAGATCTCTTGAGAATGGAGTTTGAAATAATTAGAGGGAACATTTATGTGAAATATAAATTTATATGAAGAAAAGATATGATAGATAAGTAATTATAAATAAGCTGTCCATAGTAACTCTTCAGTGTATTCATGGAAGTACATTTTTTTGTAAGCACAGCTGTGTTATGTAGACCATATTCTTTTACTCTGTGAGGTTAAACTTCTTGTAAGTCTCCTTTCCCATTAGATAACATTCACAGTTTTCAAATGGCCATTTATAGTACATTCTAAGCTCAGTAAAATAATATTTGTGGAGAGGTCCCATTATTTTTGACTTGGCCATATAACTTGCTTAAACAGTGAACTATGAGCAAAAGTAACATAGGCAAAAGCTTGAATAGCTTGGCTATTTGCATAACTATAAATGGCATACCAAATATAATGGCTTCTTTAGCATCAGTTCCAAAATAATAGAATATGTGGGGTGCATTTGCAGCCTAGTGAAGAACCGCAGTTAACTAGCAGTCTACTTGCAATGTCTGCTGTTATAGTCATTGAGACTTTGAGGTTTTTCACCACCATAACAAAGTTCGCTCAATATAAATTGAGTACTAAAATAGCAAATGGGAAATCTGCTATATAGTAAAGATTGGGGCTGCTTACAAAGAAAAATTAATTTATAAATTACTTTTTACAAAAATGTAAAGTTATATTAGGACTGAAAGGAAGCACAGAAAATTTTATTAAGAGGAAACAGGGATTCGGATACCTATTATTATTAGTTTTTTATGTATTGTGTTAGAATTTATTTATGCATGTAAAAGCAAAGACAGTATATTTTCTTATTTTATGGTGGGAAGATTTTAAAGTAGTGATTTAATATCAGCCATTACAGAGCTACTCAGGATGTTCATTACTTTTAAATTCAGTTTAGGTTATGTTTGTGGTAAAAAAGAAAAAAAGAAATTCAGTTTTTATAAATTTTTAACTGTTTTCCTAGGAATTAGCCCATTTCTCCTATGTTTTCAATTTTTTTTTTTTTTTTTTTTTGCAATTTTTTGGCCAGGGCTGGGTTTTAATCCACCAACTCCGGCATATGGGGCCGGCGCCCTACTCCTTTGAACCTTGGGTGTCTCCCTGTTTTCAAATCTTTTGGTGTAAAGTTTTTGTAAATTTTTCTTCTTTTTAAAAATCTTTGTACCATCTGTACATGTGTCTTCTTTTTTATTCCTAACATTGATGATTTAGACTTTTACTTTTTAAATTTTGATACATTTTGCTGGTATTTTTCTGTTTTATTGAACTTTTTTTGAAGTACACAATTTCGACTTTGGCAATCTGGCCTATTTAAAATGATTTTTATGTATTTAATTAATTTCTTATCTTTTTTTTTCCTCAATCTTTTCATGCTCCCCCCAATTTTCCCTTCTCTTTTAATGGATAATTAGTATATTAACATTCTGTCTTTTTTTTTTTGCTCACTTTTCCCAATTGACATTTTGCTACAAAATAACATAGGTTTGATATGCAGTGTTTTCATTATTGTCTATTTCTAAATATTTTCAATTTTATAATTTATTTCTTGAGTTATTATTAGTATTATTTGTTTTTTTTTGAGACGGAGCCTCAAGCTATCCCCCTGGGTAGAGTGCCATGGCATCACGCTCACAGCAACCTCCAACTCCTGGGCTCAAGTGAGTCTCCTGCCTCCGCCTCCCAAGTAGCTGAGACCACAGGCGCCCGCCACAACGCCTGGCCATTTTTTGGTTGCAGCCATCATTGTTGTTTGGCGGGCCGGGGCTGGGGATTCGAACCGGCCACCTTAGGTGTATGTGGCTGGCGCCTTAGCCGGTTGAGCCACAGGCGCTGAGCCTTTTGAGTTATTTTAAAATGACTTTTAAAATGTGCAAGCACATGGAGTTATTTTAGTTATTTTGTTACTAACTTCTCTTGGTTTGTATGATAATGATTTTTGGAAATTTGTTTAGGTTTGCTGTATAGCCTAGTAAGTGGTCAATTTTGCGTGTTTGTAGACAATGTGTATTCTACTTGTCATATGCAGGGTTGTATATGTGTCCATTGAATTAAGTTTGAATATTGTTTTGTTCAACTCTTTCTTACTTCTACTAACATGTCAATTAAAAGATATATTTTGACATATCCATTTTCATTTGAATTTGTCTAGTTACTTCAGTTCTTTCTGTCAATTTTTGCCTTATAAATGAGACTATGTTATTCAAATACAGGCTTGAAATTACCTATTTTCTAGACAGTGAGTCTTTTCACATTATAGTTAAATGACTTTCTTTGTCTCTAATAATACTCTTTACAGTCTAGCTTTCTTTTAGGTAACATTTGCTTGGTATTTTTTTTTTCTATCCTTTTACTTCTAACCCTTTTTTTATTATTGTAGGTGTGCCTCTAGTAAATATAATAGCAAATAGCTAGGAGGGTTATTTCTTCGTGCCTTTTGACAGCCTCAATCTTTTAGCTATAATGTTTGTTCTGTACACATTTATTGTATTTTTTTATTTATTTGGGTAAGCTATCATATTTAACTATCCAGTTTAGTATATAATATGCCTTCTGTATTTGTGGGTCTGTACCTTTCTTTCATCAATGATGGATGTTTTGCAATCATTAGATTTATAAATAAAGCATCTCCCCATTCTTTCTATTTTCTCCTGTCTTTTTTTTTAAACATATGTTTGCCATTATTCTTTAGCCCACAATTCCTTTAATCTTTTTAAAAAAATAATCTTCATCACTCTGTGCTGCCATCTGACTGAATTTTTCATATCTACAAGTACTTAATTCTTTCTTTAGCTGTGATTAATCTGCAATCTCATTTTTGTTTTACAATTATACATTTTTAGACCAGGCACGGTGGCTGAGGTGGCTGGATCTCCTGAGCTTACCAGTTCAAGACCAGCCTGAGCTAGAGCAAGACTCAGTCTCTAAAAATAGCTGAGTTTTGTGGCAGGCACCTGTAATCCCAGCTACTCTGGAGGCTGAGGCAAGAGAATTACTTGAGCCCAGGAGTCTGAGGTTGCTGTGAGCTATGATGCCACAGCACTCTACCCAGGGTGGGAGTGGGGTGACAAAGTGAGACTCTGTCTCAAAAAAAAATTATACATTTTTTTTTTTAAGAAGTTCTGTTTTCCCATTTTTGGCAGTCTTTTTCTTTGAATTATTTTTTGAGAGTAACTGGGACTGCAGGCTCCCACCACAATGCCCAGCTATTCTTTGTTGTTGTTGTTGCAGTTGTTATTGTTGGTTAGCAGACCCAGGCCGGGCTGGAACCCATAAGCCATGGTGCATGTGGCTGGCGACCTACTCACTGAGCTATGGATGCCGAGCCTTCCTTTGATTTTTAAATATCTTATTTTATTTTTAATGTGTAATATTTTATTTTCACAATAATTTTTCTCTTGTGTCCAGTTACCAATCTTTACTTAGCTTCAGCCTCAAGTCTTCAGGAAGCAGTAAAAGTAGATTAACCTAGAAATACTGATTAAAATCATGTAGTAAATTTGTTTTTTCTTTTAGATTTATTTTATAGATAATAAGATAATATTTTAGAGAGATATAACAATAATGGCTAAATTGCCCTCAGGATAGAGAAAACAGTGAGGAGGGACCTGCATGGTATAAAAACTATATATGAAGAAAGAGTGGGAAATACATGTTAAGTAGAATCATCAGAAAAACAAATTTGGACTCTTCTGTGTGAAAACCAAGAAAGAGCAGTAAAATAACACTGAGTTCAACTTGGAGTATGAGAATGACTTTTCCATTTATAGATAAGGAAAAGTTGAGTTTGTTTGCTTTAGAATGTGAGAGTGAGGTTACAACATTAGAATAGAAAGATTGATTAGGCAGGAGAACTATAGGTGTAGCATTTAAAAGTAAAAGTTTGTGTATTACATGAAGAATAAGAGTTGAAACTAAGGGAGTACAAATTTATCTAGAAGAATTAAATTTAAAAGGGAAAAGATAAAATGCTAGAATCTGAGACTCAGACATAATCAACCTTAGGTCTTAGAACTGGATGTAGAAATAGCATACTCAAGAAGTCAGGATAAATACAATCAGTTAAACAATTGATACATTTGTGGAGAGGGTAAGTTTTACTATTTTTTTTTTTTATAGAATTAACTTGAGGTTTTGTGTGTACGTGTATTTCTTTATCTAAATAGGTCATTTTTGCCTGATAGATGGAATTTTAATGTCTATTTGATCTATTACTACATTTCAAAATATACAATGATAGAATCATTTTTATAAAAGTAGTCTCAGAGCTTTAATACAAAATGTGGCAATAATGGAAATGACTGCCCCCTACAGCTATGGTCATTTAATATTATTTTATGTATGATCCATTTACTTTCAAGGATGTTGATATAATAATGTATAGTATAGTAATGATCAAGATTAAAGTTGTTAACTTTATCCAACTGTTTTCCAGTATCTGTTCACAATACAACCAAATAGTTTTTAAAAGTCTCAATCTACAAACATAATACATTTGGTTTGTAAGTGAATGAACTTGAGTACATTTAGTCTTTACATATAAGCTAGATTTTCCAACTAAAACTGCCCATTTAATTGCCTACTTCATGAGTTCTGTAGTACATCTTTTGAGGAATAGAGAGTTCAGAAAAGCTTTGATTTATTCTCTTTTCATGATCTGTACTTCAAAGTGGAATTTTGCTTGCTTGATTACACTTAGAGGAGGAGGGATGGTGATGAAGGGAGAAAATCAAAGTAAGCTATGCTTTAAGAAGAAAAGAATAGAAAAAGTATTCACAGCCTGGAAAACAAATTTGACCTCTTTTGTTTTATATTGTTTTAGCTAAACCCAGTAATGAGGTAATTCCCGGTGAACTGCTTATTTCTTATCAATGCTGCAAATGTGTATTTTATCTTGTTATTTAGGAGAGAACAAAGTAAGATGAATAGTCAATACATGTTTGATGAATTACGTAACTTTGTTCATTGTTATCACAGCTTCTTACCTGTAAAATGTGGAATGGTTTTGTTTTTGTTTTTTTTTTTTTTTTTGAGACGGAGCCTCAAGCTATCCCCCTGGGTAGAGTGCCATGGCATCGCGCTCACAGCAACCTCCAACTCCTGGGCTCAAGCGAGTCTCCTGCCTCTGCCTCCCAAGTAGCTGGGACCACAGGCGCCCGCCACAACGCCTGGCCATTTTTTGGTTGCAGCCGTCATTGTTGTTCGGCGGGTCCGGGCTGGGGATTCGAACCCGCCACCTTAGGTGTATGTGGCTGGCGCCTTAGCCGCTTGAGCCACAGGTGCTGAGCCAAATGTGGAATGGTTTTGAATAGTGGGTCTTTAGATTCTATTTTTTTTTTAAGTAGCAATTACAGTGTAAAATAAATAGTAGGGAAATGTTGTAGTTTATTTTTATATTTTATGATTAAAATTATATAGCAATTCATAAAAGATATATAACTTCAAATACATTAGTGTCACATATTGTTTATTCTTTGATAATTTTCATCTTAGTACAAATTTGAGATGGTTGTACTGGAATACAAAAAAAAATGAAAAAGGAAATATTTTATCCATTTTACACAGGCTTTTCCCTTTAATTACTATTAATTATCAGCTGAGGTTGCCAAAGATTTAAATCTGAAATGCCAAATTACACATTTTAAAAGAGAATAGAATAGTTGTTTTTAATGTTAAAGAAATTATCAACTACATTACTTGGATTTTATCTAAACTATGTTGCTTTATTATTATTAATGAAATGAAAGAAGTCACTCTTTTATTTGATACTTATTTAAAGTTTTTTATGGCCTATTGAGTTTTTCTTACTATATTTATTCCTCCTTACTATATACCTTGATAGCACTCTTTTGCCCTTATGTAATGTTCAAAATTGAGATTAGAATTCTAACAAACTTTACCATCTCACTCTAGTCTACCTTGCTGACTTTTCCTCCCATTACAGCTAATGGGATGTATTGGGACATTTTATATTGTCTTTAAAGAACAGTCTTTTTCTTTTTGCATTTAAAAGATAGAGAAAAATTGAGATAGAATTCATGCACCATAAAATTCACCTTTCAAAAGTGTACAATTCAGTAATTTTAATATATTCACAACGATGGACAACCATCACCAGTATCTAATTTCAGAACATTTCTAGTATCCCCATAAGAAACTTATATCCATTAGCTTATAGTCTGTATTCCCTGAGCCCAAGGTAATCACTAATCTATATTCTTTTTTTTGACATTTCATTTAAATGGAACCATGCAATCTGTGGTCTTTTGTGTTTGACCTAATTTTTTTTTTTTTTTGAGACAGTTTCAAGCTGTCACCCTGGGTAGAGTGTCATGGCATCATAGCTCACAGCAACCTCAAACTCTTGGGTTTAAGTGAGTTCTTCCTCAGCCTTCCAAGTACCTGGGACTACAGGCACCTGCCATAATACCTGGCTATTTTCCTTTTCTTTTCTTTTTTTTTTCAGTTGTTGCAGTTGTTGTTGTTTTAGCTGGCCTGGGCTGGGTTTGAACCCACCAGCCTGGGTATATGTGGCTGGTGCCTACCCTCTGAGCTATAGGAGCTGCCAGACCTATTTCTTCTAGCATAATATTTTTAAAGTCCATCCAAATGGTAGCATAAATCAGTACTTCATTCTTTTTATGGCTAAATAATATTCCATTGCATAGGTATACCACATTGCCGTTATTCATTAGTCACTTTGACATAATTTTGGGTTGTTGCCCTTTTTTAGCTATTACAAATAGTGCTGCTCTTAATATTCCTATACAAGTTTTTGTGTGGACATATATTTTCAGTTCTCTTATATATATACCTAGGAATGGAACTGCTAGGTCATGTAGTATTTATAATAATTCTGTTGAAACTTGTGAAGAACTAACAAATTATTTTCCAAAGTGGCTGCACTATTTTACATTCCCATCTGCAATGTATAAGGTTCCTCTCCACATCCTTATCAACATTTTTTATTATCTTTTTGATAACAACCATCCTAGTGCATATGGAGTGGTATCTTACTGTGGTTTTAGTTTGATTTTCCCTAATGACTAATGGTGTTCACCATCTTTTTATGTGTTTATTGGCCATATGTATGCATCTTTTTTTGAGAAATGTGTATTAAGTCCTTTACTCATTTCTTAACTGAGTTGTCTTTTTATTGCTTGTTGTAACTCCTATGGCCCTGGTCTCTATCGCTGAAGGAATGAAACCAGGCATGATGCAGATTAGAAGTACAAGCTTTCAAGAGGCAGACTAACCTTGATTGAAGAGTAGCCCCGAGCAACCTCCACAGTAGCTTTTTATTTTATTTATTTAATTAATTTAATTTAATTTAATTTATTTTTATTTATTTATTTATTATTTTATTTATTATTTATTTATTTATATATATTAAATCATAGCTGTGTACACTAATGAAAACATGGGGTACAATGTGTTGGTTTTATATACCATTGAAATATTTTCATCAAACTGGTTAACATAGCCTTCACTGCATTTTCTTAGTTATTGTGTTAAGACATTTATACTCTACACTTAGTAAATTTAACATATACCCTTGTAAATTCACCATAGGTATGTTCCCAACAATTACCCTCCCTCCACTCATCCTCCTCTCTCCCCTCCCCTCTCCCCTCCCCTCCATTTCCCCTTTCACCATATTTTTGGCTATAATTGGGTTATAGCTTTCATATGAAAGCTATAAATTAGTTTCATAGTAGGACTGAGTACATTGGATACTTTTTCTTTCATTCTTGAGATACTTTGCTAAGAATATGTTCCAGCTCCATCCATGTAAACATGAAAGAGGTAAAGTCTCCACCTTTCTTTAAGGCTGCATAATACTCCATGGTGTACATATACCACAATTTATTAATCCATTCGTGGGTTGATGGGCACTTGGGCTTCTTCCATGCCTTAGCAATTATGAATTGGGCTGCAATAAACATTCTGGTGCAAATATCTTTGTTATAAAGTAATTTTTGGTCTTCTGGATATATACCTAGTAGAGGAATTGAAGGATCAAATGGTAGGTCTATTTTTAGATCCCTAAGTGATCTCCAAACATCTTTCCAAAAGGAACGTATTCATTTGCATTCCCACCAGCACTGTAGAAGTGTTCCCTTTTCTGCACATCTACGTCAACATCTCTGGTTTTGGGATTTTGTGATATGGGCTAATCTTACTGGAATTAGATGATATCTCAAAGTAGTTTTTTTTTTTTTTATTGAATGGTAACTATGTACATTAATGCACTTCTGGGGTACAGTCAAAGTAGTTTTGATTTGCATTTCTCTGATGATTAAGGATGATGAGCATTTTTTCATGTGTCTGTAGGCTGTGCGCCTGTCTTCTTTACAGAAATTTCTCTTGCCCACCCTGGGATGGGATCACTTGAGGTTTTTTTCTGATTCCATATAAAATGAAGTATTATTTTTTCGAGGTCTTTATAGTATGACAGTGGAGCTTTAATAGAGATTGCATTAAAATTGTATATTGCTTTGGGTAATATGGACATTTTAATGGTGTTGATTCTTCCCAGTCATTAGTATGGTATGCTTTTCCATTTGTTAACATCTTCAGCTATTTCTTTTCTTAGAGTTTCATAATTCTCTTTATAGAGATCTTTCATGTTCTTTGTTAGGTAAATTCCCAAATATTTCATCTTTGGCACTACTGTGACCAGAATAGAGTCCTTGACTGTTTTTTTTAGCTTGACTATTATTGGTATATATAAAGGCTACTGATTTGTGAGTGTTGATTTTGTAACTTGAGATGCTGCTATATTCCTTGATCACTTCCAAGAGTTTTGTAGTAGAATCCCTGGTGTTTTCCAGATATACAATCATATCATCTGTGAAGAGTGAAAGTTTGATTTTTTCTGACCCTCTATGTTTACCCTTGATAACCTTTTTCCCCTGAATGCAATGGCTAAGACTTCCATTACAATGTTAAAAAGCAGTGGAGACAATGGGCAACCTTGTCTGGTTCCTGATCTGAGTGGAAATGATTTCCGTTTAACTCCATTCAATACGATGTTGACTGTGGGTTTACTATAGATGGCCTTTATTAGTTTAAGAAATGTCCCTTCTATACCAATTTTCTTAAGTGTTCTGGTTATGAAAGGATGCCGAATATTATCAAAAGCTTTTTCTGCCTCAATTGAGAGAACCATATGGTCTTTGTTATTTATTTTGTTCATGTGATGAATTATATTTATAGGTATACATATATTGAACCAGCCTTGAGACCCTGGGATAAAACCCACTTGGTCATGGTGTATAATTTGTTTGATGTGTTGCTGTCTGTTTGCTACCATCTTCTGAAATATTTTGCATCAATATTAATTAGTGATATTGGTTTATAATTTTCTTTTCTTGTTGGGTCTTTTCCTGGTTTGGGGATCAAGGTGATGTTTCCTTCATAGAATGTGTTGGGTAGTATTTCTTCTTTTTCTATATTTTGAAAAAGGTTGAGGTTGAGGAATATAGGTACTAGTTCTTCTTTAAAGGTTTGGTAGAATTCTGACGTGAAGCCATCTGGTCCCAGGGTTTTCTATTTAGGGAGATTTTGTATAGTTGATGCTATTTCAGAACTTGATATAGGCCTGTTCAACATTTCCACTTCATTCTGGCTAAGTCTAGGAAGGTAGCGTGTTTCCAAGTATTGGTCTATTTCCTTTGAATTTTCATATTCCTGAGAATAGAGTTTCTTGTAATATTCATTAAGGATTTTTTGAATTTCTAAAGGGTCTGTTGTTATTTCATCTTTACTGTTTCTCATTGATGAGATAAGAGATTTTACACTTTTTTTCTTGGTTAGGTTGGCCAAAGGTTTATCAATTTTGTTGACTTTTTCAAAAAACCAACTTTTTTATTTATTGATCTGTTGTATAATCCTTTTGTTTTCATTTTCATTTCATTCTGCTCTAATTTTGGTTATTTCTTTACTTCTGCTGGATTTGGGATTGGAATGTCCTTCCTTTTCCAGTACCTTGAGATGTCCCATTAAGTTGTTAACTTACTCTCTTTCTGTTTTCTTCTGGAAGGCTTGTAACCAGCTCTCCAGGATATTCTCAGACTTATCCTCCACAATGACCAGCACAATCCTTTACCACCAAAGTGAATTCACTCAAAAAAAAATTTTTTTTTTTTGAGACAGAGCCTCAGGCTGTTCTCCTGGGTAGAGTGCTGTGGCATAACAGCTCACAGCAACCTCCAACTCCTGGGCTTGTGCAATTCTCTTGCCTAAGCCTCTGAAGTAGCTGGGACTATACAGGTACCCGCCACAATGCCCAGCTATTTTTTCCAGTTGCAGCCATCACTGTTGTTTGGCGGGCCCAGGCTGGATTCAAACCCATCAGCTCAGATATATGTGGCTGCTACCTTATCCGCTTGAGCCACAGGTGCCAAGCCCACTCAGACATTTTTGATCAAATTCCAACTTCCACAGTGGTGAAAGGATTTTGTTCACTGGACTTTAGAAAAACTCCATACCCCAAATTCTACCAGACTTATCAATATTCCCAATTAATGTGAATGGTTTAAATTGTCCTCTAAAGAGGCATAGGTGGATACCAAAACTCAGGCCAGATATCTGCTGCATACAAGAAGCTCATCTTACCTTAAAAGATAAATATAGACTCAGGGTAAAGGACTGCTCATCTATATTTTGGTCAAGTGGAAATCAGACAAAAGCAGGTGTTGCAATTTTATTCGCAGATACAATAAGCTTTAAACCAACAAAAGTAAGGAAAGATAAGGATGGACACTTCATATTTGTTAAGGGTAACACTCAACATGTTGAGATTTCAATTATTAACATTTAGGCACCCAATCAGAATGCTCCTCAATTTATAAGAGCGACTCTAACAGACATGAGCAACTTGATTTCTTCCAACACCAAAATAGTTGGAGATTTTAACACTCCTTTGGCAGTGTTGGATAGATCTTCCAAAGAGAAACTCAGCAAAGAAATTTTAGACTTAAACTTAACCATTCAATAATTGGATTTAACAGACATCTACAGAACATTTCATTCTAACAAAACTGAATACACATTCTTCTCATCAGCCCATGGAACATCCTCCAAAATTGATCACATCTTAGGTTACAAGTCTAACCTCAGCAAATTTAAAAGAATAGAAATTATTCCTTGCATCTTTTCAAACCATCATGGAATAAAAGTTGAACTCAGTAACAACAGGAATCTGCAGACTCATATAAAAACATGGAAACTAAATAACCTTATGCTGAATGATAGCTGAGTCATAGACACGATTAAGAAGGAAATTACCAAATTTTTGGAAGAAAATAACAATGAAGCCACAAATTACCAGAACCTCTAGGGTATCACAAAGGCAGTCCTAAGAGGGAAATTTATAGCACTGCAGTAGCCTTTTATTGAGACTGTGCAAGACAGGTGAAGGGAGTATTAGACAATGACTGTGTGCCTAAGGATCACCCTGGGCTGGGGCTCTTTCTCTGTAATAAACACCTGTGGATGAATTGCCTGAGGGTCTTCCCCCTAGTTGCAAATCATTTTGCTCAGAGGTTGTCTGTCTCTCGGCATCCTCTATAATTCCTGATTTACTCTTATCAAATAAATGATTTGCAGAATTTTTTCTTTTCTTTTTTTTTTTGCAGTTTTTGGCCGGTGCCAGATTTAAACCCGCCACTGCCGGTATATGCGCCGGCACCCTACTCCTTGAGCCACCAGGACTTCCCCCATTGTATTTACTTTCTTAAAGTGTTTTATGAAGCACAAAAGGTTTTACTTTCAATGAATTCCAATTTATCTATATTTTTCTTTCATTGCTTGTGCTTTTGGTGCCATATGTAGGAAATCATTGCTTGATACAAGTTCATAAAAGATTTAATACTATGTTTTCTTCTAAGATTTTTATAGTTTCATCTCTTACATTTAGCTAATTGATTTATTTTCAGTTAAGTTTTTCATATAATGTGAGGCAGGGGCAAAATGTGCTTTTTGTCTCTCTTGTATTTAAAACACATTTTCACAATTTTTACCTTAAAAATGTTCCTGCATTTGGGCTACTCTCCTCGCATTCTGAATTATCACTATATTCTATCTCTTCTTTATGATCTACTTTAAACGCTCAGAAATCCTTTTAAATTTTGTCTCCTTTACCCACAAGAAACCAAGAATAATCCGTTATATGGCTTTACCTATACCTTCATTGTAGCACCTTTGTCACTTTCCATCTGATATTATAGTTGCTTATGTAAATTTATTAGCACTTGGGAAAATTTGTAGTTAATTTTTTTCCTTTAGAGTAGGGAAGGAAAAATTTCCCTTTGACCTTTTGGGTCTGAAAATTAAACTGAAAAGGCAGATTAATAGGAGAAAAGCATAGAAATTTATTAATACAAGTTTTACATGACATGGGAGTCTTCATAAGGAAATGAAGACTTGAAGAAATATTTAAACCTGGGCATTTTAATAACTAGGTTTGATAAAGAGTTGAAAGTTGTGCGAAAATGTGATAGGACGGAAGGGTATGTAAGCTAAGAGTAATAAACTTGGGAAAACTTTGGAGGCCTGTTCGTTTAGATTTATGTTGAGGATCTCTTGTCCCTTGTTTCTGGTCTTTAGAGATTAGGATTATACTTTTTTCTGGGTATGGAAAGGGTACTTCTCACATGAAGATCTTGTGACTTGCTTCAGAGGAGAAGGATGTAGTAAGAGAGTCCTTCCTGTCCCTGACATTTCTCAAATTTGCTCAGCTTAACGTATTCAGTATGTCAAAGGTCCATATTTTGAGTCAGTATGTTCTGAACCCCATCATTAGGATTTAGTATGTGTCTACTGATTGCATTATGGCACAGACTCCTAGAATAGTGTAGACAAAGGATATTAGAACATCAGACAGAATAGAGACAGAATAAGCATAATCTTAAACACCATTAGAAAAGTAGTCTTCAGTGACCACCATGCTATATAAAATGTGTATTTTTATTAGTTTCTATTAATTTAATCGTTCTAAGCTGTAAAAATAGGACATTCTTGTATCTTAAAACAATCTTAACACTATGGTATCAAATTACAAATGCAATTTTTTGATGGGATTAGAAATGGCAGGTATTAGATAAAAATATTCTTTGGGGATAAAAAGAAATTCTGCATTATTTAATTTAACTGGTCAATGAGGAGTGATCATTAATGTTGCTTATATTTTAAATGTTTTATTTTAAGTATTTATCTTTTACAATTAAATGTTTATAGATAATATTGAAAAAAATGTACTTTAAAAATCCCTGCCATGTTTGTTATTGGAATTGTTTCTGGAAAACTTTAGTAATACCTTGCCCTACTGAAGAAAATTGCTGGGAAAACGGTGACTGACAGTGTATGTTAAGGTTTGCAATCTTGCATAGGTATCATGCCAAGTTTTCATTTATTCACTTGATTGAAACTGGAAAGAGATTTAGAAAAACACAGGCTTACCACAGAGTTCCTGAGAAACCATGGTCATGTGAGAAGATGTCCTGTGGGGCCTGTTTTAGCCAGGGATTCTTTAAAAAGATATGGAGGTCCTGTTGCTAGGTCTTACAAGGTCATTCTGAGAAGCTAGAAATTGATCACAAACCAAGTTTTTCCTTTGGTACCAAAGATAAGTAAATGCAATTCCATGTACTGTGCTTTTTGATGTGTTTATTAGCAAGCTAGTAAACAAGTTCTAAAGTTTTGCTAAAACTTGATATTCATAAAATTAAGCAGCATAGCAGAGAGTAATATGGTATACATAGATAATTTTAAACTAATGAAATATTTTCAGTTGCAAATAATTGGATTTTCAAAAAACACTTCGTATCAGTGTCATTTTAAATTATTCATGGTTTTCATTTACTCCAATTTTTGATTTTCATTTGTATTGTTACTTTTTAATTTCATCATTAATTTTATTTTTGACTAAGTTAATATTACACATCAAATATATATTTTGGATATACTTTTTCTGTTTGTTGTTGAATAAATTTTTTTAACTAGACTATCATATATTTTATTTCCAATGTGAATTATCCATAACCTATTGCCAAAGCGGATAATATTCAAAATAGCCTCTTCTCCAGATTTATTTGTATAGGGACATATTATTGGTGATGTGTGCCTATGAACGTGTAGTATATAGATAAAATACATTGTCAAGGTAGGAGTAATAAGATGACAGCTTTATAAATACTTACAAGACATTATTTTATGTTATACATTTTTGTGGTCAAGTACTGTATGTGTGAGTGTGCCGTATGCATGTGTTTTCATAAAATAGTAATTATACATGACTGTAATCCTAATTTTTTCTTCCAAGGACTATCTTTATGAATAGGTATGATTGCATTAGTGTTAGTCATTCTATTATTCCAATTTAATTTCTTGACTCTTACATACTTTTATCATTTGATATCTCTCTTTTGATATTTTGATATCTCTCTTTTCATTTTTAAATGTATATCAGTCCAGAATATGTTACACATTAAAGATTTATAATATTAAATATTTCTTGTCTTTTACTATTTTTTTCTGTGACTTTGAACTTACTTTTTTTGTGCTTAAATTTCTTTAAATGGAGATTATAATAATATTTTACCTCATAGAGTAGTTGTGAAGATTAAATAGTTTTTCTAAATTTCTTATAATTGTGCCTGGTTCAAACTAGCACTCAATAAATGACAACTTTCATTAATATTTAGCATGCTAAATTAACTTGGGACTAATTAACTTGGTAGAAGACTTAATGGGATTTATAGTAGGACATCTCTAATTTCTTATTTCCTTATACTTAAGAAAGTCAAGTACCGAACCATCTAGAAGTTTGTAACGACCTTCCACAAGTAATTTTTCAGACTTATGTTTAAATGTTGCTCCATAGTATATCAATGTTTATCTTAATATAAATGTTTTTAATTACCAGTTAAATTGTTTTTCTCTCTTCCTCCTTTCTCATTATACTCTTGTCTTTGAATAAAATTGAAACAGCAGGAATCTGCAGCATATTTATCGTATGATTTTTTTTTTTACCTTGTGCCAATCTGCCTAACTATGCTTGTTGTTCATATTTCAATTTGAGAAGCTCTGGGACCAGATAGACCATGAGGAAGGGTTGGCAGCAAAAGATGGATGGCAGTTGGAGTAGTAGGAAGACAATGTTGATGAAAGAGATAATAGAGATAATAGAATTCTATTATTCTAGAAAATGGTGGTTTCTATTAGATTAGAGTCACTTATAGAAATGTAGCTTTTAAACTTTTTTCCTTCTTTTTTTATTTTTTTTTGAGACAGAGTCTCATTTTGTCACCCCTTGGTAGAATGCCATGGTATCACAGCTCAAAGCAATCTCAAACTCTTGGGTTTATGTAATTCTCTTGCCTCAACCTCCCAAGTAGCTGGGACTACAGGTGCCCGCCACAATGCCCGGCTATTTTTTGTTGCAGTTGTCATTGTTCTTCTAGCTGGCCTGGGCCAGATTCAAATGTGCCACCTTTGGCATATGTGGCTGGCTGGTGCTGTAACCACTGTGCTACAGGCGCCACTCCTTTTTTTTTCCTTCTAAATAAAAACTTCTTATTCAAAAATGATCAAGAAAAACTAAAGCTATGCAGGCATTATAGAAAGCAGTACGGAGTTTCCTTAAAAAAGTTAAAAAGAGACCTACCATAGGATCCATCAATCCCACTACTGAGCATCTATCTAATGGGTATCTCCAAATCAGTAGGTTCAAGATCTGTCTACACTCCAATGTTTATTGCAGCATATGGAATCAATCTAAGTTGATGGAAGAATGGATAAAGAAGATGTAGTATGCACATACAAGGGAATACTATTCAGCCTTAAAAAAGAAGAAAATCCTGTTATTTATAACAACATAGATGGATCTGGAGGACATAATGTTAAGCCAGGCCCAGAAAAACAAATACCATATTATCTCACTTACATGTGGAGTATAAAAAAGTGAAACTCATGGAAACAAGAATAAAATGGTGGTTTCTAGAAGCTTGGGCTTGGGGAGATATTGATAAAAGGACAGAAAATTTTGGTTAGATAAGAATAAGAAGTTCAAGAGATTTATTGTACATCATAGGATCATGGTTAATAACAATAACTGTATACCTGAACATTGCTAAGATAGTAGATTTAAGTGTTCAATCTGTAGAAAAATAAGTATTTGAGATAATGGATATGTTAGTTTGATTTAGCTGTTCCACAGTGGATGCATATATCAAAACATCTTGTTACACAGTATAAATAAATACAATTTTTACTTGTCAATTAAAGAAAGCTCACAAATACTGATAGCTATACTTCTGTCTCTATTCAACTTAATGAGTTATGAGTAGCTTGATGTAAACTATTCCGTGTAATATTGTTAAATTCATTTCTAATAATAATTGATATAGGAATTTTTTTTTTTTGTAATACATAGAGATGTTCCATAGAACAGAAGTGCTTTCCAGAGTCCAAGAGTTATCTGTTTAGGGTTGTAAACTCCAATCCCACCCATGCCAAGAGCACAGCTCTAGTATGCAGCCTAAATAAAGGGCCCTCCCCCCACATGCATCTGTGGCTACTCCTGCTACCAGAGATGAAGTGTGCATGCTCCATAGCTTGTGTGGTGCCTGCATGGGACAACTGATAATAACCCCACTCATGTCAACAGCAGGATCACTATGCTCTCATGTGAGCCCTGAAGTCAGGCTCCCTACACCCACTATAGATCACCTTGCCCCGCCTACTATAGCCTATGCCTTTGTATACCACAGGGGTCTGAGGTCAGAACTCCTTGGCCTAGCACCACCTACCCAGAACCTGAGCAGACTACCCAAGGATGTAAGAATCATTTTTCTTATTCCATTACTGCTGGCATCTTTGCATTCCCCCAGAAACCTGAAGACCAGGACATCCTATCTGATACCAGCATTACCAACAACACCCACCTACACATGCCACCTAAGAACCTGGGCACCACTCTGGCCAGTCTTATCACAGCCACTACTAATAACATTGTCCACTCTGCAGGACCCAGAAAGTTGTCTTGCCACTGCTTCTGCCATCGTCCATACCACACCAGCTAACCAGGAGCTCAAGAACCTGCCCAATGACCTGGCCCCAAACTGCTACTATTGGCATCTGTGAATGCCATCTGGAGACCTGACTTGACTGGCTGGTGCCAGCATATACTGCCCTGGGGCCCAAGTATAGGCTTAGCAGCTCACTACTACCTGACTGGACCATCTAGCATCACTGTCCCCAGCAAAACTGGAATTCCTAGCTAGAGCAATCAGAAACAAATAAATGGCATCCAATGTGGAAAAGAGGAAGTCAGATTTCCCTCTTTGCAGGTAACATGATCTTATCTTTAGAAAAACCAAAAGACTTCATGAAATAAGTATTAGAACTGATGAATTCAGTAAGGTTTTAGGGTACAAAATCAACATACAAAAAGCAGTAGCATATCTATACACTAATAATAAATAGCTGAAAAAACAAATAGGCAATCCCATTTATGGTAGTTATAAAAAATAAAATATCTAGGAATAAATTTAACTAAGTAGGTGAAATCTCTACAATAACAACTACCATACAACAATGAAAGAAATTGAAGAGGACATAAACAAATGGAAAGAAATCCCCATCCTCATTGGTCAGAAGAATTAATATTATTAAAATGACTATACTGCTAAAAGCAATCTACAGGTTCTATGCAATCCTATCAAAATACTAATGTCATTTATTGTAGAAATAGAAAACATAATCCTAAAACTCATATGGAACCATAAAAGAGCCCCTTTATCCAAAGCATCGTGACCAAAAAGAATATAGCAAGAGGTATGATGTTGCCTGACTTCAAAATATATTGCAAGACTACAGTAACCAAAATAGTATGGTATAAAAATAAGTACACTGACCAGTGGAACAGAATAGAGCACTAAGAAATAAATTCACATAATTTACAGCCAACTAATTTTTAACAAAGGCTCTAGGAACATACATTGGGAAGAAGATATCCTTGTCAAAATAAATGACTTATGGAACCATAAAAGAGCCCCTTTTTGACAAGATATCTTGGGAAGAAGATATCCTTGTCAAAATAAATGACATATGGAACCATAAAAGAGCTCCTTTTTGACAGGATATCCTTGTCAAAATAAATGATACTGGGGAAACTAGATAACCATTTGCAGAATAATCAGACTCCTATTTCTCACCATAGACAAAAAGAACTCAAGATGGATTAAAGACTTAAGCCTAAGACCTGTAACTATCAAATTACTACATGAAAACATACAGAAAATTCTTTAGGACTTTGGTCTAGGCAAACAATTTATGCCTATGACTTTAAAAATACAGGCAACAAAACCAAAATGGACAAATGGCACTATGTTAACCCATAATGTAAAGCTTTTTCACAGTGAAGGAAACAGCAGAGTAAAGAAACAACCCCTTGAATAAGGGAAATACTTGCAAACTACTTATCCAACAAGAGCTAATATCCACAATATATAAAGAGCACAACTCAGCAGTAAAAAAGCAAATAATTCCATTAAAAATGGGCAAAAGACATGAATAGACGTTTATCAAAAGAGACAAATAGTCCACATGTGTATGAAAAACTGCTCAACATTATTAATCAAAAGGGAATGAAAAATCAAAACCACAATGAAATTTCATCTCCCCCTAGTTATAATGGCTATTCTAGACAAAAAAATAACAAATGTTGATGCGGATGCAGAGGTTAGAGAACTCTTAAATTATTGGGGAATATAAGTTAGAACAACCACCATGGAAAACAATATGGAAGTTTCTCAAAAACTAAAAAAGATAGAAATACCATATAACCTTGCAATGCTACTACTAGGTATTTATCGAAAAGAAAAGAAATACTGTATTAACAGGATACCTTCATTCACACAGTGATTGCAGTACTATTTGCAATAGCAAAGATAAAACAAAGTGTCTATCAAAGAACAAAATAAAGGAAATGTGGTGTGTGTGTGTGTATATATATATGTGTATATATATATGAATACTATTATCCCATGAAAAAGAAGGAATGAAATAATGTAGCAACATGATGGAGCTAGAGGTCATTAAGTTAAGTAAAATATGTTGGGCACAGAAAGACAAATACCACATATTCTTACTCATGTGGGAGATAAAAATTTTGATCTCATGGATGTAGAGAAGAATGATGGATACCTAAGATTGAGGAGGGTGAGTGGGTAGAAGAGTTGAGTGAAGACATCTTAATTAGAAGAAGTAAGTTCTCGGGGGCTAGACACAGTGGCTAATTCCTGTAATCTGAGCACTCTGGGAGGCCAAGGCAAGTGGATATATTATGAATAACCCTAGGGCCTCAACTTTGATAACACAGAGCAAGTAGACTAATTTTGTGGTTTCTACCAAAACTCACACAATGAAAATAGACCATGTTAATAGACCTATATCTATTAAAAAACTGAATTATCAATTAATATCCTTCCAAAACAAAAAAGCATCAGGCTAAGATGGGTTCACTGGTGAATTCTACCAACGATTTAAGGAAGATTATGCCAATCCTCTACAATCTCTTATAGAAGCAGAAGGACTGTGTTGTAACCTATTCTATGAGGCCAGCATTATTAGCCTAATTCCTGAATTGAAAAAGACTTTACAAGAAAAATACAGACCAGTATCTCTCACAGATGCAAAAATCCTTAACAAAATATTAGTTATGTAAAATACAATGATGTACAAAAGGAATTTTACACCATGACTAAAAGAGATTTATCCTGGGTGTGAAGGGTGGCACAACATTCAAAAATCAATTAATGTACTCCATCACATCAGCAGATTAAAGAAGAAAAGTCCCATGACCATATCAATAGGTGCAAAATAAGCATTTGACAAAATCCAACCCTCATTTTTGATAAAAAAACTCTCATTAAACTAGGAATAGAGGGGAACTTCCTCAATCTGATAAAGCACATCTACAAAACACCTACACCTAACATCATAATGATGGGATAATAGAAAATTTCCCATTAAGATTAGGATCAAGGGAAAATGTCCTCTCTCACCACTCCTTTTTGACATTGTGCTGGGTATTATAACTAATGCAACAAAACAGGGAAAGGAAATAAAAGGTATACATATTGGGAAAGAAGAAATAAATCTCTGTTCAGAGATGACAAGATTGTCTGTAGAAAATCTTAAGGAATGAAAAGAACTCTAACTTGTAGAGTGAATAAGTAGTTACAGCAAGTTTGCAGGATAACAAAATCAATGCTTTTCTATAAATTAGCAGTGAAGAAGTGGAATTTGAAAAACACTATACCATTTACATTAGCACCCTCCAAAATGAAATACTTAGTTATACATTTAACAAAATAGTGTAAGATCTATTGAGGACAGCTACAAAACTTTGATGAAAGAAATTGAGAAGAAATAAGTAAAGGGCAAGAGTTAGTCCATGTTCATGGACAGGAAGACCCAGAATCGTCTGTAGATTCAATTAAATCTTAGTCAAAATCCCAGCAAGTTATTTTTTTTAAATATTGACAAGCTGATTCTAAAGTTTACATGGAGAGGCCAAAGTATGAGAATAGCTAACACAATATAGAAGGAGGAAAACAAAATTGGAGGACTGACACTATCCAACTTCAATGCTAATATAATACTGTAAGACATTATAGTATAATATAACCAAGATAGTGTGGTACTGATGAAAGAGTAAGCACATAGATCAGCAGAATAAATAGAGAACCTAGAAATAGACCCACATAAATGTAGTCAACTTATCTTTGGCAGAGGAACAAATTCAACAGAAGGGAGAAAAGGTAGTCTTTTTAGCAAATGGCATTGGGAGAAATGGACATAACTGTAAAATTACGAATCTAGACACAAAGATCATATCCTTTAAAAAAAAATTAACTAAAAATGGGTCACAGACCTAAATATAAAATACAAAACTATAAACTCCTAGGTTATTGTAATATAGGAGAAAAATCTAGTTGACCTTGGGTTTGGTAATAATCTTTTAAGATATGATGCCAAAGGTACAATTCATGAAAGAAAGAGTTGATAAGCTGGACTTGATTAAAATTAAGAGAATGAAAAGTCAAGCCACAGACCAGGAGAAAGTATTTGTGAAAAACATATCTGATTAAGGACTGCTACTTAAATATACAAAGGACTCTTAAAACTCAACAACAAAAAAAATTAATAGGCCAAAGATCTTAGCAGATTGTCAGCAAATTAGATATACAGATGACCATAAGCATACAAAATATGCTCACCTTATATGTCTTCAAGGAAATGCACGTTAAAACAATAAGGTATTACTGTACACCAATTCGAATAGCCAAGTTTAGAACACTGACAACTCCAAAAGCTGGAGAGGATGTGGAGCAATAGGAACTCTCATCCATTGCTGGTGAAAATTCAAAAGGGGACGGTCACTTTGGAAAATGGTTTAGCAGTTTCTTACAAAACTAAACATTCTGTTACCATATGATCCAGCAATTATATTCTTTGGTATTTACCCACAGGAGTTTAAAAGTTGTTTCCACAAAAATATCTGCACACTGATATAGAAGCTTTTTAAATAATTGCTCAAAATTGACAGCAAGCAAAGATGTTCTTCATTAAGTGAATGAATAAATAAATTGTGGTGCATCTGATGGATATTATTCATTGCTAAAAAGTAGTGCATTATCAAGCCATTGAAAGACATGGTAGAAACTTAAACACATATTACTAAGTGAGAGAAGCCAATCTAGAAAGGTTATATACTGTCTGATTCTAGTTATAGGATGTTCTGGAAAAGGCAAAACTGTGAAGAGTACGGAATAGTAGGCAAAGCACAGAGGATTTTTAGGGCAGTGAAACTAATCTGTATGGTATTATAATGGTGGATACATGTCTTTACACATTTTTTCAGACCTTTAGCATAGAGTCAAAAGATCAAGTGATTAGGAACCAGGGGACCACAAAAAGTGATGGAACTAGGCAAAGGAGACAACAGACATATGGTGAAATTCTCTGTCACCCTGCTGAGAAAGGGAATAAATTGGTTAATTATGTCAGAATAAGAATATAAGATTCAATGAAAAGAAAATTCTGAACATTGCACTGATTTAACTGTCTGCTCTAACCAAAACACATTCCTGGCCATCAGGAAAAGTATTTTAAATATATTTTAATCTTTATTCTAAAGGCAGAATCATTGAAAACTGAATTTTCTGAGCACTTAATTCAGTGGGCAACAAGGTGATTTCTGCTGTGAAATCTCTAATGGTTAGAGAGGAGGCTGGAGGATTAGAGAGGAAAAGAGGGGTGAGTTTGACAGAATGGGTAAGATGGAGTAGGTGAAGAGTGACCTGGGGAGAAACAGGTGGCCATAGGTAGGAAATATCTGTCTGTTCCAATCAAATAGTAGTGTAGTTTCTTTTCCTATCCCATGATGAAGGCATTTTAAGGCCTTTAAGTTTTATCTTAATGTTTCCTTTTCTTAACTTAGATGAAAACTGTCATTTCATTCCAATTCTTGACAAGAATTATTAAAATGGCTGTATACATAAATAAAAATGGGAATGGAAACAAGAAATGATGTCATCTGGACTGTTTATTCACTTTCTCCCCAAAAGGTGTTGTGTACAAAATGTTTATAGAGTTCTAGTTTGCTTTCTTGAATTTTTGTCTCTAAATTCCTAAAGGGAAATATATTATCAGGTAAAACCCTTTTGGCATATTACCTTAAATTTATTTATTCATTTTTTAAAGCACTGAAGTGCCATGTTAGTGATTAAGCAAGTGATCACTGGGCTAATGTGACAAGTATGTGCTGGGCTAATGTGACAAGTATGTGGCTCAGAGCCAGTGAAATGTCTGCATGTTCCCAACCCTACTTAGTGTTTTCAGATATATAGTTGTCATAATTACTGTGCCTCCTATGCTGTTAATGGTTGTGTCTATTGTAATAGCGCAACTTATTGTTCAAGTGTCAGAATTTAAGTTATGTGGTTTCTTTGTATCATCAGTGGGGAAGAAATTTTTTGATGTATCTTTTCAATGTTGCAAAAAAGACCAGGGATTTACAGTATAACTACAGAAGCTTTAAAATATTAACAGCCCATTAAGTACAGGATATGGTTCATGAGGTTTAATGGGAAGTTGTTAAAAGGAGGTGGAACTATTCCAATGGTCGGGGAGGCATGGTGAGTGGTAAAGAACAGGGCAGAGAATTTTTAAAAGCTTGTTTTTCATATAAATGATATTCAGTGTTTGGGCACATCAAACACCTATGATAGCAATAGACTTCTACTATCTGATAAACAATATTTGGAGCTCAGTGAGAATTCCATTTGGTGCATATCTTAACTTTCCTTTTGAGAAGATATCCAGCAGAGTTGCATTAAAAAAATTTCCTGTGGATTTGAGATGCTTGGCATTCATTAAACCAAACCTTAAAGGACTTTGAAATAGCACCTACTTTGTTTTACATTTAAAAAATTACAAGGCTCTGGAGACTAGTCCTTGGAATAGACTTTAGTGATTATCCAGAGTATAATAAAATGCAAGATTTTTGGAGGAAGGTATTTAAAAAGCAAAATAGTGTTACACTTAGGAGCACAATATTTAATATATACCTGAATCTTGGTTTCTTGGAGAGTGGTGCCATACACTGTGAATTACATGATCAGTGACAATTAGAGTCTAATGTATCATGTGGGTCAGGTGCAGTGGCTCACATCTATAATTGTAGCACTTTGGGAGGCTGAGGTGGGAGGGTCACTTGAGGCCAGGAGTTTTAAGACCTTGCTATAGGCAACATATCAAGACTCTGTTTCTACAAAAAATAAGAAAAAGTGATTGGTTGTGGTGGCCCACAGTTTTAGTCCCAGCTACTAGGAAGGCTGAGGTGGGAGGGTAGCTTAAGTCCAGGAGTTTGAAGTTGCAGTGAGCTTTGATTGTACCATTGTCCTCCAGCCTGGAACAGAGCAAGACCCTATCTCTAAAAGTAAATAAATAAATAAAATAATAATGATAATATATCACGTGTGTTCCATGTATATACTTAGGTCTTGGCTCCCAGGTCAGGGTGTCAGGTCTAGTCTTCTATTTGCTTGGATTAAATACTTTTTTCCTCCTTGTTCTTCAATTCTGAGCAATTTATGTATCTTTGCGGGGATTATGCTTTTTCTCTATGAGGCTCTGCTACTTCATAGAATTATTTATAAGATCAGTGAATCATATACATGAAAACGCTTTGTAAATCATCAAGTGATAAACTTAGCACATATAATATTATTAATAGATTAGAATAGGTGAAGTCAGAAGAAGCTAGGACTCTGGCAATTTGTATGTACATAGGCCCAAATATTGGAAACGCATCTCTATGTAATATTGCTGCTAACTCTTCTCAGTAGATCAAAATTAGCTTTGCCACGTATGCTTCATGAATTTTTTGCTTTAGATTTTATATTAGATTGATATTATTGAATAGAATTTGAAAAGCCCTGTGGAAACTTGAATGAAAATTACAGTGAACATTTAGTATGACTTCCACATCGTAATTCCTTGCTTGAGCATTTCTTCAATGTAGACCATATTATTGTTTAGGACTCACTGTCTGGCATGTTGACATGTTCTAGTTATCTGTTGCTGTCTGATAAATCACCCCAAAACTTAGTGGCTTAAAACAACAGCAATGATTTTTATTGTTACTCAGTTTCTCTGGGTTAGGAATTTGGGAAGTTCTCAGCTGGGAGGTTGTGGGTTGGTTTTTAATGCGGTTGCCGTAGACTGTGGTTGGAGGCTGAACAGCAGGTGACTTGATGCAGCTCAGGGCTGACTAGACATCATTCTATTTACTGTGGTTTCTCCATGTGGGCCAGTTTGGGCTTCCTCCCACCTTTCTGGCCTCAGGGCAATGAGCCTGCCTACAGGAAAGCTCCAAAGACCAGTGTTGCAAGAGAAACAAGGGAGGTAGCCTTTGATGTAAGACTTAGCTTCTGATGTCATAAACCAAGAATCAGGGAAAGAAACATAGATCCCACCTCTTGATGAGAGAAATATCAAAAGTCACATTGTGTGGATGGGAGATGTTATCCTTACTATTGTTGGAAAAAACAATTTGCCACACAAATGAGGATTAATCTGTCACGTAAACAGCTCTTACTGCCTGTTAACCTGACCACTCTAGAGCTGCAGTATGGAATGATTTATTCTCCCTTTACTTTTGCAACTACACAATTTTCCTGATATGTATGAACAAAGAAGAAATACAAGCTAAGTAAAAGTAATAGGGTGACTCTTTTTATGTCCTCTTAAATTTAAAATCAACCTCATTTGGAAAGATTTTTTTGACATATATAACGAAAAACAAAACCCCCAATTTTCCTTGAAGAAATATTTAACAAAAGATATGCTCCTAAATAATTGATTTGGAAAGCTGATGTTAAATTTAAAAAGCATTGCAAAAAAAGAAAAAAGCTACTGACTTGTATTAAAACTTCAGAAATCTCATACTTGGGAGAACCTTTGTACTCTGATAGATAATGGGGATTCCCCATTATCGTGTAATCTTATTTCCCATAATACTGACTTTTCTATAGAGTGGATCTTTGTGTAAGAAAAATTTTAAAAATTATAGAGATCTGCCTACATAATGAAATATGCTAATGATAATGGCTCAGATAATAATTGAGCCATTTAGTAAAATGGTGAGAGATAGGTCAGTGTTAAAATTATGGCTATGTAGTATAAAAAACTACCCTTTGCATAACAAGTATGGAAGTAAACATGCATTAATATACTTAAATTGTGATATTTTTCTTGGAAGGATGCAGCTAAAGTAATATTATTAGAATAAGACAGCTATAGGATTATATATTTTAAAAAGTAGATTTGGGGAGGTGCCTGCGCCTCAAAAGAGTAGGGCGCTTGCCCCATATGCTAGAGGTGATGAATTCAAACCCAATCCTGGCCAAAAACTGCAAAAAAAAAATAAAAAAGTAGATTTAAATGACATTTTCCCTAAAAACTTTTTAAGCAATCTTACAAATCGTCTTCTCTCCATATATTCAATACATATAGTATTTTAAGCCGAGAGATAATAAGGAAGACAATCTTTTTTGCTATGGGTCCTCTGGAGAAAGAATAGTTTGTTAAATAATCTTTTTGGCTTTCTTGGTTGAATTAATTTTCAAGTTTGACTTGAAATAAATAACTATAAAATGAGGTATAGTGAGCACATTTTAGAAATCAGTTTTTAACAGGAAAAATAAAAGCTTTGACAGTAGGAATGTTGAGGACATTTGGCAGAGTTGGCAGGGAGTATTTAGAGTATAGTACTCATCCTAATGCAATAGATAAGTTAGAAAGAAATTTAAAATGTAATATATATATTTATTTGTTTATTTATTTAAAGAAAGTCTCACTCTGTTGCACAGGTTAGAAGGCCATGGCATCATAGCTCATTGCAACCTCAAACAATCCTCTTGCCTCAGCCTCCCAAGTAGCTGTGACTATAGCCACCCACCTCTGTGCTGGCTTGTTTTTCTATTTTTAGTAGAGATGGGCTCTCATTCTTGCTCATGTTGGTCTCAAACTCCTGAGCTCAAGGAATCCACTCACTTCAGCCTCCCAGAGTGCTAGGATTATAGGTGTGAACTACTGCACCTGGCTAAAATGTAATGTTTTAATATTTCATAACTACATGTCTTAGATGTCTGCAAGATTTTATAACTGAGAAGTTTAAACTCTTTAAATAATTGAAATTTTTGTTTTTCAATTTTTATTTTTTTGAGACAGAGTCTTATTCTTTTGCCCAGTATAGAGTGCCATGGCATCAGCCTAGTTCACAGCAAACGTTAAATTCCTGGTTCAGGTGATCCTCCTATCTGAGCCTTCTGACTAGCTGGGACTACAGGCGCCTGCCATAATACCTGACTAATTTTTCTATTTTTACTAGAGATGGGGTTTCACTCTTGTTTCAACTGGTCTCAAATTCCTGAGCTCAAGCCGTACTCCTGGCTGGGTCATCCAGAGTGGTAGGAGCACAGGTGTCAGCCACTGTGACTGGCTGGGTATTTTTGTTGTTGTTGTTAATTCCTAGACAATTTTATAATGTTGGCCTTTCCAAAGTTTTAGAACCTATTGAAAGTGATCTTCAAATTCTAAGATTTAAAATACTCTAATTTTGCAAAGAAAAGGAAGACCTAGGGGCCCTTTAGAAAAATGGCTAGTTTCAGAAGTACATTAGAGTCAGTGCTTTAAAAAAAGGATAGGGTCACATAAGGACACAGGATCCCATTGAAGATGTTTCTACAGGCCAACTTGGGGCCAATTAGGCACAAAATAAAGTACAGTAATAAATTATAAACTATTGAAAACTAGGAATTGATGAGACTGTAAATACATGGGAAGAGGAGTTCCTCCTTTATTTATTTATCTGTTTATTTATTTATTTTTATTCCTCCTCCTTTAGCAGGGCTGAGTGCTAAATATGGAGGTCTAGAATTGAGAAACTGTCATGATAAAGATTAGATCGGGGAGGGACCATGTATAGGTGCTAACTTTAGGGGCGGATTTTGATGAGGAGCAGGATATTTCATTGACTTTAAGTATAAGATTGCTTATTAAGTAGCAGAAGAGGAAAAACTCCTCTTCTGCAGTAGCATAAGAAGATTAGGCAGTGGCAGAATCAGGCAACATCTTGACCAGTTGATAAAAGAATGAAGGAAAGACAGATACACCAGGTATGTTTCCGGATGAGATATTCTGCTTGCTAATGCCAAACTTCAACCTAATCACATCAGACAAATGCCAAATGAGAAATTTTTTATCAAAGGAAAGGAGAGAAGACTACATTAATATCATAAAATGTCAACATCATAAAAGACAAAGAAAGTCTGAGGAAATCTTCTACATTAAAAGAAACTAAAGAGATATGATAAGCAAATGTAATACCCAACCCTGGATTGGATCCTGTACTGGAGAATAAAAAATAAATACTATAAAAGGCAGTATTAGGTCATCTGATCAAGTTGGAATATGGATGGTAGATTAGGTAAATGCAGTGTTAATTTATACAGTAATAGTATCTGTGGTTATATAAGAGAAAATCCCTAAGTAGATTTCTTAGAAAATGCATACTGAAATATTTGGGGACAAAGGTCTATGACATCAAAAGCTTTAGAAAAAAATATGTGTACATGTGTATTTATATGGAGAAAGAGTATAGCTGCTAATAATTGAGCAAATCAATAAGCTAGTCTGGGTAAGAGGTACATGCATGTTCTTTGTGCTATTTTCATTTTTATGACTTACTGATTTAAAATTATTTTCAAATAAGAAGTTTTTTATTAAAGGGGCCTGAAAACTCCTAGATATTGTTGGAATTAAAAAAAAACTAACAAAAATGGAAAACTGTACCAAGGCATAATTTCATAATTTAATACACTAGTAGAAGATCCATTACTTTGAGATATTTGAAACCATATCACATAAAGACATGAAGGAGATTCTTTTGGGACATGAAAGTGAACCATATGATGTAATTAGCTTTGATGTCTATGATTCTTTCTCCCCGTGATTTTTTGCAACTAATATAACCAAAGATGTGAGGAAAAGAAAGGTTGTCATAAAGATAAAACAAAAGGGCAATGAGCTTATTGATAATATTCTAATATATTATTTCCATTATTTTGGAGTATTCTGTTATTTGAGAAGAAAAGAACCTAAACTATGGTCTTTCCTTTTAGAATATATGTAGAATTAGAATGAAACAACATACATTATTTTCAATGCTCTAAATGACTGTGAATGTACACTGTTACTCATGAAAGTATTTGCCTGACCTCTGCTGGTATATTAACTGTTGTTTGTATCTTCCTTTGAAAGCACCCTTCCTTCTCTTCTGCAGCTCTGTAATTAGATTAGTTAATCCTCTAATCTACTCTAGTTTTTACCAGCTCATAGAAATCTCTGGCAGCCTACTCTATCTTGCCTTCCTTACTTATTTTTTCCTCTAGTCTTTGATCCTATGATAAAGTTCCTCTTATGAACTATTTAGTCAGGAGGAATCTTGACCAATTCAAACAATTTTAAATGCTTGATTAAGTAAGTCACAACACCAGGTGAAATCTCTCATTGTAATGGACCTGGTCTGTATTTGTCATATTTTTATGGTCTCGTTAACAATAATATGTTTGTTTCAAATTATTTGTGGAAAGAGATAGATTCTAAATAAATGAATAAAATGAAATAGCTTTTTTCAATGACTTCTTATTTCTTCTTTCAGTATTATTTGACATAGCTACAATTATCATATAATCTTTTAGGCCCTAATTATTTATGCTTCTAAAAAACTTTATAATTTCATTCTTTGAGAGTTCTCTTGAACACCTAATATCTTGATGTTTTTACTAAATCAAAGGAAAGCATTTTTAATGACAAAATTCCAAAAATGGTCATTAAAGTTCTCTTTACTTTGTCACTCAAATGGCACTGAGTAAGTGATTACTAAATCAACCAATTTATACTCATTAATTTATGCTTTATAAAGCCTGAAAACTGAAATTAAATTATGCTCATTAGACTTCCCAATTATTATCATGGACTGGAAAAAACAAACAAGCCCAGCCAGATTCCAGATACTAATATAATCATATTTAAATTTATATGGTGAAAGAGATGGCTACTAAAATTTACAAAGAGCTATCTTGGACTAAACACTCTGTATATAATATCACAATTTCAGAGATAAATGTATGGGCTCTTTTTAAAGAAAAAATGGTCTCAGATCCTCCAATATTAAATTATTTTTATTATTATTTAAATATGTACAATTATAAAACAAAATATAATTTTTTGCACTTATAGTTCTAACAGAATTATATAATCACAATAAATTATAGTTTTAATAACAAAACTATATTAACATCTTACTAGCAAGGCAAACATCATTACTGAACTAAATTGCTTTCTTTTTTTGAGACAGAGCTTCAAGCTATCCCCCTGGGTAGAGTGCTGTGGCATCACAGCTTACAGCAACCTCCAATTCCTGGGCTCAAGCGAGTCCCTGCCTCCGCCTCCCAAGTAGCTGGGACCACAAGCGCCCGCCACAACACTGGGCTATTTTTTTTGGTTGCAGCTGTCATTGTTGTTTGGTGGGCCCAGGCTGGATTCGAACCCGAATCCTTAGGTATATGTGGCTGGCGCCTTAGCCACTTGAGCCACAGGCGCCGAGCCCAAAATTGCTTTCTTAAAGTGAAATGATACAGGTTTCTCTGTGTTCAGCATGCTTATACCACTGTGTGAGGATTATTCTTCTACCATTTTTCTCAATTCAAACTGTTGGAAACCTTTGTTTATATAGCATGGTGACCTTATTCTGGCCATTGGCACAAAAACCATTTTTTTTATGTAAGCATTTCTCTGTTTCTCATTAGGCTATGACAAAGTAGTATTATTTGGGGACAATGTGACCCAGAACACAAATGGCCAAAGCAGGCACTGATACTACACAGCAGAGTTTTGTTTTAACATGTTCATTCACATTATATGTTTATTTTTATGTTCACTTTTAGAAGATTGTTTTCAAAAAGAAAATAAAAGCAAAGAAAAAAATCAGAAAGCTTCTGAATAGGAGGATTTTGTGCACTCTGGGATAAGAGATACTGCTTTATAAGACCTAATCCTTCATTAACTTTTATAGATTGGTATTATTTTACCATTTTACAGATGAGGAAGTTGAGTTTCAGAAAAATTTAGTAACTTGCCTCAAACCTGACAGTGATAAAAGAAATTTAAGTCTGTGTCTTTCTAGCTCTAATAGTCGTCCCTTTTTGTTAGAACAAGTTGCCTAAATGAAAAGTTTAGGAGTTAAATTGGATGTAGATTGAGGGTTTCAGAATTATAACTTCCTCCCTGGAACTCATTAGAACCTTCAGATACAGTGGGCTACAGGAGGATAATATTTGTAGGGATGATAAGTGTTGAGTTGAAGGATATATTTAGAGTAACAATCGTATATCATTTGTTATATAAATTCTTTCATTTGTTTATTTACTTATTTTCTTTCTCTGGTCTCATTCCTTAGATAGATGTCCTCAGGTGTGACAATGTTATGGTATTTAAATTCCCTTTTGTTCAAATTCACTTAATAGTCCTTTGTATGTGGTAATATATAGTAATCTACACTTTTTTTTTTTTTTTGCCAAAAAAGTAACCTGTAAATCTCACTGTGGAAATTTCCAGGATGACCCATAAATTTAATCTATGTGAGGTACACATGAAATGAGTTTTGATGCTGTCCTTCTTCAACACCTTCTGAGACCATGTCACTACTCTAAAACTGCAGATTGTTTCTTACTTGGACAGTAAGAAACTTGTTCATGCAATCCAGTGTCCTGTTCCTGATCACTCAGACATCAGATTGGCTTGACCTAACCATGAATCTGAAGTTCACAATGACCTTACTGTCAACCTGTCAGACATTTTAAACCTTTTATTTAAAAGGCATACTGTAACCATATAGTATATGTAAAATGTGAAGTTCTAGTTCTGTGCTAGATACAGAATTATAACATTTTTAAAGTGTTATGTTGAGCACTTAGTTCTAATAGTTTAACTATTAGACTGAAGAATGAAGGAATAAATTAATATATGAGGTAGTTTATCTCTTATTTTGAAAATGTTTCAAATTAGTGAATATGAATATATTTTTGTGCCTAACGGCAATTGTATACATATAAAACTAGTTTTCTAGCTTTCAAAATAAATTTCAGACTAATAGTGTACATTTTGTTTCTTAGCATTAAATGTTTTTATTAAAATAAAGAGAACACTTCTGATACTAATAAATGCCAGTTATCATAATAATACTCTATATTTTGAACCAAAGAATGTCTATCTACTGATGGAATTTCAGGTACATGAAAGGTCAGCATGAGATAATTTTGAAATTTCCAAATAACCAAAATGTAGACCGGCTTTCATTCTTCTTCTTTTTTTTAATAGCAAATCAGGTGAAATCATCTTTGTTTCCCAGTAATCATTTTGTGCTTACCACAGGCAAAATGTTAACACTCAGTGCTTGTTAAGATGTTGATTAAAGAAGTTAATAGTGCTTGTTAAAGAACTGTGTCCTGACTTGGTGCCTGTGGCTCAAGTGGCTAAGGCACCAGCCATGTACACCCAAGGTGGCGGGTTCGAATCCAGCCCATGCCTGCCAAATAACAATGATGGCTGCAACCAAAAAACAGCCAGGCGTTGTGGTGGGCACCTGTGGTCCCAGCTACTTGGGAGGCCGAGGCAGGAGAGTTGCTTGAGCCCAGGAGGTGGAGGTTGCTGTGAGCTGTGATGCCATGGCACTCTACCCAGGAGGAAAGCTGGAGGCTCCTGTCTCAAGAAAAAAAAAAAAAAAGAACTGTATCATAAGTCTGTAAGTAGCTATGGCATAATATGCCTCAAAGGCATATTATGGATGTGTATAAACAGTTTTAAACATTTATATACTTTTAGTCCCTCATTTACATTTCCAGGAGTACATTTTAAGGGCACAACAGATGTGTCATCAAGAAAACAAGATGCAATGTGCTATGGTGTAAATGTAGGTGTCCATCCAAAATTCATGTTGCATTCTAATCTCCAAGGTGGAGGAGATTAAGGGGTGGGGACTTTGGAGGTGATTAATGAGGGCAGAACCTTCATGAATGAGATTAGTGCCCTGGTAAAAGATGCCTGAGGGAACTTGTTAGCCCCTTTGGCTTTTCCACCATGTGAAGATACAATAAGAAAGTGGCATTTTTGTAGCAGAGAGCCCTCACTAGACACCAAATCTATTGGTGAATTGATCTTGGACTTCCCAGCTTCCAGAAGTATAGTTTATAAATATCTCTTGTTTATAAATTACCCAATTTAAGGTATTTTGTTATAGCAGCCTGAAAGAACTCAAAGAGATATTAGTACTAAGAAATGGGATGCTGCTATTTAAAATAACAAAAAATGTGGAATGTGGAAGCAGTTTTGAAACTTAGTAATTGGCAAAGGCTGGAAATGTTTTATGATACTTTGCTATGAAAGGAGCCTTAGATGGTTTTGGCAGAGCTCAGAAGAAAAGAAGAGCTATATAGAAAGCCTCAATCTTCTTTGAGATTACCTAAATGGTCATGAACAGGGTATTGGTAGAAATATGAATGATGAAGGCAATCCTAATGAGGTCTCAGTTGGAAGTGTGGAACATCTTATTGGAAACTAGAGAAAGGTGATCTTTGTTATAAAGTGGCAAATAACTTGGCTGAATTGTATTCATGTCCCAGTGCTTTGAGGAAGGTAGAACTTCTGAGTGATGAAGTAGGATTTTGTGGAAGAAATATTTAAGCAAAGTGTTGAGGATGTGGCATTGCTTCTCTTGACCTCTTATAATACTTGTAAAATGAGAGAGAAAGAGAGAATGAGAATGAGAGAATTAAAGGTAAAATTTTAATAAAAAGGGAAACAGAACTTAAAGACTTGAAAAATTCTTAGCCTGGCCATATTGTAAAGAATGAAAAAGTGTGTTCGGGAGAGAACACCAAAGGTGTGGCTAAGCAGATGTTTGATAATGTAGTATGGATAGAAAGAAGCCACATGCTATTCATCAAGACACTGGAAGAATAACCCCAAAGTCATTTCAGTGATCCTTGGGCTGCTCCACCCATCACAGGGTCAGAATTCCAGGGCCTTGGAGGAAGAATAATTTCAAGGCTTAACTCCCTATATTCTAGTGCTGTGCTTCTTGGCAGCCTCAATTGTGGCTTGGGCCACCTCTCCAAAAGGTACAGGTGGTAGATCATGGTAGTGTCCATGCGGTGACATCTTCATGACTATACAGAGTGCATGAGCTGTGGGGGCATGGCCACTTCCATCTAGATTTTAAAGGATTTTCTAGAGAGCCTTGGGACTCAGGTAAAGAACTACCATGGGGCAAGGGTGGAGAGAGGCAGCTACTACAGAGAATCTGCATTAAGGCAATGCCTAGTGGAGCTGTGGAGACATGGTTACTGCAGACAGTCTGCAATAGGGCAATGACCAGCAGAACTGGGGGAGGGGAGATGCCCTCAATATCTCAGAATGGCAGAACCACTGGAGTGCAATTCCAGCCTGGGAAAGCCACAGGCACTTGACTCCATCTGGTAAGAGCTGCCGTGTGGGCTTTGCCTAGCAAGGCCATGAGGCTGATGTTTCAGTTTCTGCCCAGAGTGTCTAGAAAGTGAAATGCTGAGTCAAAGGAGATTATTCTCCATTCTTTTTTTTTTTTTTTTTTTTTTTTTGAGACGGAGCCTCAAGCTGTCCCCCTGGGCAGAGTGCCGTGGCATTACAGCTCACAGCAACCTCCAACTCCTGGGCTCAAGCAAGTCTCCTCCCTCCGCCTCCCAAGTAGCTGGGACCACAGGTGCCTGCCACAACGCCCGGCTATTTTTTTTTGGTTGCAGCCGTCATTGTTGTTTGGCGGGTCTGGGCTGGGGATTCGAACCCACCACCTTAGGTGTACATGGCTGGCGCCTTAGCCAGTTGAGCTATAGGCGCCGAGCCTATTCTCCATTCTTAAGATTTAATTTTGTTTGACCTGTTGACTTCTGGACTTACCTGGGACCAGTTGTTTCTTTCTTCCTGTTTCTTTCCTTTAGAACAGGATCATCTATCCTATACTTGTCCCACTATTATATTTTCACAACTGGAGAGAAATTTGCCTCAGGATGAATCAAACCTTGAGTCTCACTCATATCTACCTTAGATAAAATTTTGATAATACCCTGGACTTCAGACTTTCGACTTGATGTTGGAATGAGTTAAGACTTTAGAGGCCATTGGGATGGAATAAATGTATTTTAGATGTGAGAAGGAAGTAGAATTTGAGGGGTTAGGGACAGAATGCTAGGGTTTGAATGTATATATCCTCTTGTATTCAAATGTTGAAACCTAACCCCCAGGGTGATGTTATTAAGAGATGGAGCCTTTGGAAGATGATTAGGTTATGAGGGGCTGTGCCCTCATGAATAGGATTAGTGCCATTATAAAGGAGACCCAAAGAAGCTTGTTTGCTCCTTTTGCTGTATGAGGACACAGCAAAAAGACTGCCATTTAGGAAGTGGGCTCTCACAAGACGGAAAATCTGCTTGTGCTTTGATCTTGGTCATTCCAGCCTCCAGAACTGTGAGCAATAAATTTCTGTTGTTTATAAATTATCCTGGCTAAAGTATTTTGTTATAGTCACCTGAAGGGACTAAGACACAGTAAAAAAGCACAATAGAGAGCATACTTAGATCAGGTGATCAGAAATGCCTCTCTTAGGTTTAAAACTTATGCAAATATCTGAAGGATGCAAAGTCACCTATGAAGGGCAAAGAAGAATATTAGAGGCCTAGAAATAGCATATGTCCAGAGGTAGGAGGGAGACTATTGTGTCACATATGAGATGACACCAGTTTGGGGTTGCAAAAAAGAGGTATAAAGTGATGTTAGAGATCAAGCAAGGGCCTGGTGCCCATGCTTAGATTCTCTGTGTTTTGTTTAATAATCTGATGTCACCATCTTGAAGTTCTTAATTTTTAAACAAGGGACACAGGATTTTCATTTTGCAGTGGTCTTTGAAAATTGTACAGACAGAAATGTTTGTAACTCAAGGGAAAGAAACTGGATTTTATTATAAATACAGTGGAATGTCTTTAAAATCTTTTGTGCTGGGTTGCAACCTGATGGCTCAACATCAATCCGTAGAGATTAATATTGAATTTGACAATCATTAGTGGAAATGCATTACCCAGTTTCAAATGAGTACATTCAACTTGTTTCGTTATTTATATTTCAAGAGTATATGTGGCTCAAATCAAATCATAGGAGTAATACTGAAACGTTTTATATGGCCAAGGTAGGTAATGACTAATATCTCTACACATTATTTAGAAGTCTTAATTAGTAGATCCAAAGTTGCTCACTGAGGAAAATCCTAGTTTTGCTAAGTAGGTAATCTCACCTATTTCCAAGTAGGTAAAAGTACTATTTTGGCTTTTGATAGTATTAGAAAATTCAAGAGTTATAGATTTTCCTTCAGTTAGAACTTCTATACTCCAGGTCATTCCAAAGATCTGTGTTTCACAAAACAAAAGTTTAGCTGAAATAAGCGATTTTTAAGAAAAATAGTCCAGATGAGCTGCTAGTTATCCACTCTTCTACATATACAAAAGTCTGCTTTGGGGATTATATCATCATATTTGGATTATATTAATCTGATTCATTGTAGGCATTCTACAGTATAATTGTTAATTTGAAAATAACTTTAGCTCCTTAAAGGATGGTGTTCATCAATAGATCTTTATTCTGTATCTATAAAACTATTGTTAAATATATCATCTGCTACCTGAGTGAAGTTTTCTATGAAGACTTTTCTTTGGTTTTTAAATTTTCCATTATGAAGAATTTTTATAGGAAAAATGCATGTCTTGGAAAGAATTGATATGCTTTCTTTTATCAGCAATAAAAATGACATAATTTTTCATATTTTGCATTTTACTTTGACTGCCTGGTAGCTTCTGGCCAAATTTAGTGTTTAATACAATAATATTTGCCATTTTAACTCTCATAATAAGGCAAGCATATTTACTTCTTTCTTTACTTAACCATTTAAAATTTTTCATTCTGCTAACCTTTTTGAGAGAAAGGGAGAGAGAGATTGAACTATCAGTGAATAATAAAAATAAGAGATATACAATCAAGGACTACAATGTATAGTATGGTGGTGGTTAAGCAGAGAAAGAAATTAGGGCATTTCTAAGTTCAAGAAAAGTTATTTGGGCTTGGAAACTGTGGCTCAACCGGCTAAGGCACCAGCCATGTACACCTGAGCTGGCGGGTTCAAATCCAGCCCGGGCCCGCCAAACAACAATGATGGCTGCAACCAAAACACAGCTGGGCATTGTGGCAGGCACCTGTATAGTCCCAGCTGCTTGGGAGGCGGAGGCAGGAGACTCGCTTGAGCCCAGGAGTTGGAGGTTGCTGTGAGCTGTGATGCTAGGGCACTTTACCTACGGGGACAGCTTGAGGCTCTGTCTCAAAAAACAAACAAACAAAAAAAGAAACATTATTTGGAATAGGTATGTTGGGATAAATTTTGAAGGTTGCTTCTTAAGTGAATGAATATCTTTTTGATGATTTCAAACTTCTACCCTTTTGAAATGGGAGGCAATAAATTCTGTACCAGTTTGTGGTACTTTGTTATGGCAGCCATGAGAAACTAATACAGATGATGATACAATTATTTGGTTCTTTTTTCTTACTACCTCTCCCCTCAAATGTTCTCCCTAGGAAAAAATTATTAAAAACACACACACACACACACAAAATACAATTAAACACATAGAGTCAAAGTAGAGTGAAAGGTTTAAAACTTTTTTATATATGTATTTATGAGTATTTTATATCTTTATCATTATTCTTAAATGAAATTTATTATGAGCCAAATCATCTCTCTGGATTGCAGGGATAACTCATTGGAGTGTATGCTCTGCATATGCTTTTAGGGATTAGTTAAAAGTAGTAATATGTCTTTCCACTTTGTTTGACAATTTAGAATCCCATTGCGTATCTTTTCAAGAATATCAGAGGTTAGAATGAATTGGCAACTTCACCATGTAGCATGGGGAGGAAGAATATGGAGATACCAAGGTAAACATGGCAAGCATGGGTCACAGAGCATGTGGGCACTGACCTATACTCAAATGCCTTGAGGACTCACTATAATAAAAGGAAGTTTAAAAAAGGAGAGAGTGGGGCTCAGTGCATACTCTCAGAGAGTGTACCCAGTGCCTAGCTCAGTTAGTAGGGTGCTGGCTACATATACTGAGCCTGGTGGGTTCAAACCCAGCTCAGGCCTGCTAAACAACAATGACAACTGCAACCAAAAAATAGCTGGGTGTTGCGGCAGGTGCTTGTAGTCCCAGTTACTTGGGAGGCCAAGGCAAGAGAATTGCTTAAGACCAAGAGTTTGAGGTTGCTGTGAGTTGTGATGCCATAGCACTCTACTGAGGGTGACATAGTGAGACTCTGTCTCAAAAAAAAGAGAGAGTAGTAAATGCTTGTCTTTGCCACTCCCACTAAAAAGGACTCATCTGAGCTTTTGCATGCTTGTTGTTCTTTACTGATTTTTTTCAATTTTTTAATGATTGAAATGAGATCAGGGTTCTATTCTATTTTAGACACCGTTCCTTTTTTGCTTAATCTGCTTTTCTGGTTTGCTTTCTGGGATATTTATATATGTAAATCATCCATGAGGGGAATACTCTCACTCCTTTTTAGCCTGTTAAATCAAGTTCTGGATATTGGTCAATTTAGGTTACCAAACATTCGACATAATTTGGAAAGTAATGTTTTAAGTGCATATGAATTTATGATTTTTTTGGAACTTGCTATGCCTCAGCCACAAACCTTTTTTTTCTTTTTTAAGTGAAGATACAGAATTTGAGGCTCAACCTGCAAATATAGGTTCTTTTTCCCAGAAGAGTATATACTCTCTAGTTGGTTTTCTTGCCAAATTCTCCTCTTTAACATTTTGGTAAAGAGTAGCCTTTATTCTCCTTGGAAGTTAGCTTTATTATCAGCTGTGAAATATGAATGACTTTGTACTTTTGTTCAGATGATTTCCAGATTTGCTATTTTGGTGCAGAATTAATCACAGCAAAAGACAAATTTGTCAAGTGGAAAAGTGTAGGCTGAAAAGAAGCCAGATGGCTCTTATATAGCTTGCTAATAATATACTTAATTTATAGTCCTTACTCCTGTTACTGCTAATTTGATTAAGTATCAAAAAAAAAAAACCTCATTTCATTAGTTTTGTGAATAATTCTTTTGTTTTCAGTTTCATTGATCTTTGATTTAATTTTGGATATTGATTTTCTTCTGCTGGGTTTGGCTTAGATTGTTCTTCTTTTTCCAATTCCGTAAGATGGCTTGTGAGTTTGTTGATGTGCTCTCTTTCCATTTTTTGAATGTAGGCATCTAAAGCAATAAATTTTCCTCTCAAAACTGCTTTTGCAGTATCCCACAGGTTTTGATAGCTTGTGTCTTCACTGTTGTTATGCTCAAGGAAGGTAATGATTTACTATTTTATTTCTTCCTGCCCCAACTGTCATTCAACAGAAGGTTGTTTAATTTCCATGCCTGTTGAAGGTTTTTGTTGGAGTTGAGTTCTGCCTCTAGTGCCTTGTGGTCTGAGAAAATACAAGGTAAAATTTCAATTCTTTTGATTCTGTTGAGGTTTGTTTTGTGTTTTAGGATATGATCAATTTTGGAGAATGTTCCATGGGGTGATGAGAAGAATGTGTATTCTTTATCTTTGGGATGGAGTTTTCTTTATGCGTCTATCAAATACAGTTGTTCTAGGGTCTCATTTAAGTCTCTTTTATCTTTGTTTAATTTCTGTTTAGAGGATCTGTCCAGATCTGTAGGAGTAGTGTTAAATTCCCTGTTATTATGGTATTAGAGGATATCAAATTGCTCAGACTGAGTAAGGTCTGTTTGAAGAATCTGGGAGCATTTAAAATGGGTACATAAATATTTAGGATTGAAATGTCTTGTTGTATTTTTCTCTTGACCAAAATAAAGTGACCATCTTTGTCTTTTTTGACTTTAGTTGCTTTAAATCTACATGCATCTGAAAATAAGATTGCAGCTCCTCTTTTCTTCTGAATTCCATTTGCCTGAAAAATTGTCTTCCAACCCTTAATTTGTCTTTTGAAGCCAGGCCTGTTTCCTGCAGACAGCAAATGGATGGCTTGTGTCTTTTAATTCAGTCAGCCAATCTATGCCTCTTCAGTGGGGTATTCAAGCCATTAACATTTATTGAGATAATTGATAAGTGTGGTAGTGTTCTATTCATCTTATTTTGTGAGAGTCCATTGCTTAGTTTTATCTTTTGCATCAATGTGGAAGTTAGATTCTGTCCTTTAATTTCTGAGATCTTACTTTGCTATTGATCCATTGTGATGGTCAGTGTGTAGAACAGGTTGAAGTATTTCCTATAAAGCTGGTCTTGTGGTGAATTTCCTCAATGTTTGTATATCAGTAAATGATTTGATTTCTCCATCAATTTTAAAGCTTAGCTTAGCAGGATATAGAGTTCTGGGCTGGAAATTGTTCTGTTTAAGCAGATTAAAGGTAGATGACCATTGTCTTCTGGCTTGAAAAGTTTCATTAGAGAAGTCTGCAGTTACCCTGATGGATTTGCCCCTGTAGGTCAACTGACTCTTACTCCTGGCAGCTTGAAGAATATTTTCTTTTGTCTTGACTTTAGACCGGTTCATCACAATGTGTCTTGGAGAAGCTCAATTAGAGTTGAGGCAACCTGGGGTCCTATATCCCTCTGAAAGGAGTGTGTCAGAATCTTTTGTGATATTTGAGAAATTTTCATTTATAATATTCTCTAATATGGCTTCCATTCCCCTGGGGCATTCTTCTTCCCCTTCTGGGACACCTATAAGTTGTATATTTGAATGCTTCATAATGTCCCATAATTCTGTCAGGGAACATTCTGCTTTTCTTTTCTGCCTCTTTAACTATCTGAGTTATCACAAGAGCTTTGTCCTCTACCTCTGAGATTCTTTCTTCTGCATGGTCTAATGTGTTGTTGATACTTTCTATTGAATCTTTATGTTCCCTAATTGACTGCTTCAGTTCTTTCAGCTCTGCTATATCCTTTTTATAGTCTTCATATTGTTCATCTCTTATTTGATTCTGTTTTTGGATTTCCTTTTGGTTATTTTTCACTTCATCAGCAGTTTCCTTCATTGTTTCCATTATTTCCTTCATTATTTTCATCATCTGTATTTTAAATTCCCCTTCTGTCATTTTAAACATTTCTTTATTGGTGGAATGCTCTGCAGTAGCTACCTCACGGTCCCTTGTGGGGTTGCTCTGGACTGGTTTTTCATGTTGCCAGGATTTTTCTGCTGATTCTTCCTCATGAGTGATTTCTTTTATCTGTTTCCTTGCCCTAATTTTCCTTTCACTTCCTTTTGCTCTTTACATTGCTATGTCTCTGGACTAGGGTTTCGATGAGTCCTCTGGTACCGGACCAGAAGGATGAGAAGATTGAAAGAGCAAGAAGAGAGAAAAGAAAGAAGAGAAAGGAGAGGGGTTGGGTAAAAGGGAATATTGACAAAGAAGAGAGGCATAGAAAGAGGGAGCAGGAGCATTATAGGGTAGGGTTAGGTCACAGTAGGGTACTATGACCCAACCTTAAAAAAACCCTACCTCTGGGGTGCTGGGTTGGGCGGTTCCCTTGAGGTCAGCTGCTCTTTGCAAGGCTGTTTGGACACAGTACCTCAGCTCCACCAAGTAGAGAGGAAAGACAGAAATGCTATAAATCAAACCAAAACAAGCAAATAGAAAACTTTATGGGATAAAATTGGGGAAAAAATCAAATACCAGGGGTACAAACACTAGCAAAAATGAAGTTCTGATTGTTGAAAAAGGCAACAATGGACAAATTTCCATTGTTCCAATTATATGTTCCATTTTCTCCCAAACTAGAAAAATGAAGAAAGAAAAGAAAAATCTATAGGGAAAATGTTGAAATTAAAACAAACAAACAAAAACAAAGCAGTATATATATCTTGCTATATATTGTCTGGGCAACAAGTGACCTTCTGGGGCATGAGATGTTACTTACAATGCTGATACAGCTGTATGACAAGATGGAGACTGGAGGCCTCTGCTGATTTCTCAAACCCTGCAGGGTGCAGAGCCTAAATATCTCCTCAGCTCACTTAAAAGGCACTTTAAACTGCTAACCTTGGCTAAGCAGAAGCATTCCCAGGAAAGCACTTGTGCTGGGATCACTCCTGAAGTGGCTATCCACTTACCCAGTGTGCCAAAACTGGTCTAACTCTATGCACGGAAGTGCCAGGGCTGTAAGGCATCTCAGGCCTGGAAGTGCCTGCCTTTAGGCTGCTCAGTCACTAGATTTTTTGCTCCTGCACAATCCTTGCTCTATGAGCCTGAGGGCAGAGTTTGCTGGGGCAGTTCTCCCACAGTGGCTCCATGCAGCTCACAGCCGAACATTTTTAGCTCTGTCTGGCTCAGTGGCTCAGTCTGGGGCCCTAGACAATATTTAAAGTCCTTCACACTCTTGCCCAAGTTCTCCCAAGGTAGTTCAACTGAGTTCCAAGTCCAAAAAAATAAAAAACAAAATAGCTCATAGGTAAGGCTTTTCCAGTTTGCAGTCTCACTGCTGCTGTACTTACAGCTGCCAACGGGATTAGACCATACAAACACATGCAAACACTTGCTAGTTCTCCACTGCTTTTGTCCACCTCATGGTGTCCAGAAGTCTCATGCTGACTTCTTGTGTCCCCAGAGGAATGTTTCTGGGCAGATTCCACCAGCCAGAGATGCCTGGAGTCTTCTCTCCCCAGACTCACTGTGCCAGGTTGCAAGGAAGCTGTTTCTGGGCCGCCATCTTGCTCCTCCCCTCCTTTTTCTTGCTCAGGCTGGTCTCCAACTCCTAAGCTCAAGCACACCACATGCCTTGGTCTCCCAGAGTGCTGGGATTACCTAATTTGATTAAGTATCAAAAGACTTTAACATTCACTCTTATGACATAAGACTATTTAAGTGGTTTCTTTTAATGTTTTGATGTATTAGTTGTTTTCTATAAAATCTGAGTGCTGTAATCACATTTTTTATTTACTTTATTAAGATTATGGTGGCTTTTTTTTTAGATGAAGCATAATAGTGATTAATGATTTAGCTGGCTAAGAACATAAGGAAGATTTAAATGCTTAGCAAACAAAAATAAAAGAAAAGATAGTTTTTATTTCTGAAGTTTTTATTCTTTGTAACTTGAACCATATGAAATTTCTGTTTTTGTAGGTCAAAGAGACAACTTGATATGGTTCTATACCTATTCCTTTGTTTAGAATAATAATGTCGGGCGGTGCCTGTGGCTCAAAGGAGTAGGGCGCGACCCCATATGCCAGAGGTGGTGGGTTCAAACCCAGCCCTGGCCAAAAACTGCAAAAAAAAAAAAAAGAAGAAGAAGAATGTCTATAGTCTATGCTACTATAGTCACCTCTGTTAAATCTTTAACATATGGGTTATAAAATTAATATTTATATCATTTATATATATTTTGACATAACTAGAATGTATTTTCAGATTCTAAAAGTAGGTTAGTTTGTAATTTTATGCTTTAATTATCTTTACAATTTAAGTTAAAAATAACTGTGCTATACCTGATGACAGTAGTATTCTGTATGTAAGTACAAGTTCCTTCTCACTGCTTAAATGGATATTTGATTATTCAGTTAGGACGAACAAAAACAAAGACAGAAAATCAAACTGTTAGTTGGCTTCATTATGTAATTAGAGTATTCAAATGAAACATTTTGAAAATTTGATATTAAATTAACTTTATTTGAACAGCTGTGAAACTGCTTCTTAAGGAGGCACTCTGGCTTTTAAGAACTACTTCAGTTATCATGCATAATAGGACACTTTTTCAACTAGACAAGACTATACCATGTTTGAATTTTCACTGAAAAAAACTAAAAGAAATTTATCAACATTTTCTAGTATTTATAACATGCGTTTTTGCTTTGTCAACAACTCAGAACACCTTTACAAATGACATTCCTAGTCTTACAATTTCTGTGTCCAGCTCCCATGAAGAGAGACTGTATGTTTTAGAATGAGTTATCCAAAAGGCCATCTTAACCATCCATCTTCCAAGGACAGCTCTTATTTTATATCAAATTATAGATTACTAGACTACATAATACAATTTTCAAAGACTCAATTTATAGCTGTGTGTCTCCTTTCATTCTGTTCCTAGCTCATTTTCCTTTCAATCCTTCTGCCCCTTTTCCCTTCCTGTCATTTATCATTTTATGAGGAGTTGATGACTATTATTCAGACCCTAACTTCTCTTAACATTATAATTCAGGGAAACATGCAAATTAAATTTTATGCAGTATTCTTGTTCAAAAATTTGGTGATTATTGATTATTTATATAATTTAATGTTAGAAGTTTGTTTTTCTCAGCATAATCACTATGCTGCCTAGTATTATATAGTGAGTATAATGGCAAAAAAATTATTACTGATTTGAGTCATTTTTTAAAAATATAACAAGTCTAGAAGTAACCAATCCAAGGGTAGGTGTAGTAGCTCCTTAATAAGGTAATTTTGATGTCCCTGGCTCCTTCTATTTCCACTTGACATAATTAGCATGAGGCTTTCATTCCCTTACTTGTTGCTTTAGACCCAATATGGCTGCTGTGTTTCTACACATTGTGTCCACTTTCTAGGCAGAAAGAAGAGAAAAATCAAAAACCTCCTTATTGTGTGACTTCCTCTCACACAATACAAAGAAGGGAAGTTCTCACTAGGGGCTTCTGCCTAAATCTCATTGTCCAGAACTGTGTTAACATGCCTGAGAGTATTTCCATTGAATATTTTAGCTTTCTCTTTATAGCAGGGGAAGGCAAGGGAAAGAGGTATTGAAATGAGTATTGTGCAGTATTGTAAATATTGTGAAGTATCATGAGTATTGTGAAGCAACAAATGATAAGCAATTCAAAACTAATAAATTCCAGGCCATTTGAGTTGTTTTTTGCATTTTAAGAGGAGGTGTGCTTTGTGTAATTCCAAAGATATGCTGGTATTGGTGAAATGATAATTTATGTAAGAAAAGGAGTCTCTGTTCTTAAACATGAGTAGATTGATTTCTGAAAACCATCTTGCTATAGAAAAATGTGAAATGAGAGGGAAAAATAGACATGCTAGGACCACTTCTATAAAGTTCAGTAACTTTTAGTTTTATCTTTATTAAATCTTTCTTTTCAAAGCATATCCCTTCAAATCTTCTGTGTTTCATGACTTTAGTGAAGGTAGACTTTATTTTTTGTAGAGATGGAAGGGTCTCACTATTTTGCCCATGCTGATCTCGAACTCCTGGGCTCATGTGATTCTCCCACCTTGGCCTCCCAAGGTGCTGGGATTACAATTGTAGGCCACCACACCTGGCCCTTTGAATGCTTTTTGAAACAAAGCCTGAACTAAGAAAAAGAATTGTTTAATTGTAGGATATGATATTGTATAATCTCAAATAGAACTTTATATTATTGGTTATTTGTGTAGTACTCTTTGATATGTATACAGGAGATGCAGGTTGGTTTCTCAGAAAATAGGAAATTAATATGAAAAAGTTTGTTAGTGAGAACTCTTGGGATTTATTTACACTTATAATGGAAGGGAAAGAAGCAAAATTAGACAGAAGTTGGGCTGATGATCAGAACAAACGATTCAGACAACTTCATGGGAAGACTGGAGTTGTTCCAGAATGAAATAAGGAGCCTGGGTCAGTTTACCCCAACATTGACCAGTCGTTGGATTCAAGTTGCTCCTAGGAGTCAGTGTGATATTGGGCAAGGTGATCTATATAATTGAGGGTAGTTTTCAGAGAGGAATGATAGCTGAGGGCAACAGCAGTTGGGAATAAATTCTCCAAATTGAATTGTATTGGTGGGGGAAAATCAGATTTATGTTATAAATTTTAGTTTTAGGGGCTAGGTTGGCTGATGCCCATAATCCCAGCACTTTGGGAGTCTGAGGTGGGAAAACTGCATAAAGCCAGGAGTTCAAGATCAGCCTGGCCAACTTAGCCAAACCCTGCCTCTAAAAACAAACAAACAAATAAACAAAACCAGGTGTGGTGTCCTGCACCTGTAGTGCTAGCTATAGGGGAGGCTGAAGCAGTACTTGAGCTCAGTAGAGGTTACACTAACCATTGTTAGAGGTTACAGTGAGCTATGATTGTGGGACTGTACTCTAGCCGGGGTGATAGAGTGAGAACGTGTCTATAAATAAGTAAATAAGTAAAATTTTAGTTTTTCATCACACTTTTGGGGAATATGGCAAAGTACAAGATACTATATGTGTTCACAATTAAGACTCTGGGTTGGACTATTAAAAGTGACTTATTCCAACTCAGGATAAACAAAGCTTTTTAATATTAGTTTGGAAGCTTCATCGGGACTTCTCCCTCCTCTACACATATTAATTCTATTTGTCACTTATTTGTAATAGCAACCTGTATTTGCTGAATACTAAGTAAGAACAATGAATTATCTATTTTTTGTTGTTGTTTTTACTTGTTTGCTCATGGAAATCCATTTTAGTACAGCTCCATAATTATCTTTGTAATATTTTGAAAGATTCTGATGTAACACATAATTCTTCATTCCCTTGTCCTGTCTCATAAAATAATTGGCCTTCACTAAAAGAGTTACCCCTCTCCATTCTTTTTCTTGGATTGGGAGCTTAGAAAGAAGAGAGTCTATCTTGGTTGTTATTCATGCCTCCTTGCTTCTTGGATAGACTGCTAGAATTTATTTTCTTTTGACCTTTCCCTGAAAGTCATCCAGAAGCAACAGTATTTATAAAACAGAGCAGCTCTACTACCGACCATGGCAGGGGGAAGGGGGGCACTAGGGTATACTCTGGAGTATTTACTGCGACAAAAACAGTTAGATGGATTGAATTTAGATTTTACTGATTTTACACTTAAAATAATCTGAATTTTAGATTTATGACCAGTTTGTGAGAAAAGGGGGTCAGTAAGATGTTAGTTTTAAGAACATTGATTTTGATGAAACAGACAGTCCCATATATCTTTTATAGCAGAATTAGAATTTTGGGAGTATAAATCCACAGGGCTAAAAAAAATCCATAGTTATTTAAGGATCATTTTGCTCAGTTAGTAGAGGAAATGTGACTAATTTCTTGATTCTTACATGTTTTTCTGGTCTCAGTTGGATTCAAATATCATTGGTAGATTTTGGTATAATTTCTATATTACGTATTTTCTTCTAGTGAGAGTAGAAATAATCAGGATAGCACTTTTATATGCCCTGTTAACATTTTTACCATTACATTAAAATAATTGATATAGCTATAACTTGGTAAGTTGACTTGATTGGGCAGGGTTTCTACAAACAATTAATAATAATTTTCACTTCTGCCTTTATGTAACACTAAAGTTATTGTATCCCTTTGTCCCCTGTTTGGTTATACTAACCAGGTTGGTTGCATTTCTTTAGGTTAGTTTTATAAGCAAGTTTATCTGAGACCTGATTAAATAATCTGGATTAAACCAGAAATAAATGTTTTTGTTTTGCTTTTTTTTTAGTTTTGTCAATGGCCTTATCCTATGGCCTCATTTGATAGATATATAGTTACAAATCACAATGAGACACTTATCTGTTAGCGTTTGATTATATAGAAGTGCTCATTTCCTGAAACTATAGATACAGTAGAACCTCTATAGTTCTACCTCCATAAATTAACTTAATTTTCATAGATCACCACATGTACATATCAGCACAGTAGACTTAGTTCCTTATGTTGACCACCTCTGTATGTTGACCAGCTTGTTATAATCCCTTGGGTGGTCAACCGACAGAGGTTCTACTGAAATATAAAAACCTCTATAAGTGCTGAAAATCCTCCATCCAAGTGAACCAATTAGCAAGCAAATTATGTAACAGTCTTTTATCTTGTAGAAAGAAGTTCAAATTTGAACTAATTTTATGTAAAAATATGACTCATCTATAAAGGATGCCCTAAATAGGGTCTTAGAATAGATTCTTAGACTTTTAGAAATTCAGTTTCAAATAATTTAGCACTGCAGTGTTTGGCTAATATTGAGAAGACTTTTCTATTAAAAGCCTGCTTGCAAAAGAATATTTGAATGTGTTTCAGCCTATGAATACTTTGATGTATTTATTACTTGATTATCATAATAATTTTATGAACTTGTTAAGATAGTTACTGTTCCTAATTTGTGAATCTTCTGACTCCTGTGGTCTTTCTATCATATCATTCTGTCCCCCATGGATGATCGATTGTTTTACTTTCAGCAGAAGTCAAACCGTTCCCCTCTGTCTCTGCCTTGAGTAACTAAACTAAAACCTCTTTTAAAAGGGCAGGAAGGCTCGGCGACTATAGCTCAACCGGCTAAGGCGCCAGCCACATACACCTAAGGTGGCGGGTTCGAATCCCCAGCCCGGACCCGCCAAACAACAATGACGGCTGCAACCAAAAAATAGCCAGGTGTTGTGGCGGGCGCCTGTGGTCCCAGCTACTTGGGAGGCGGAGGCAGGAGACTCGCTTTAGCTCAGGAGTTGGAGGTTGCTGTCAGCTGTAATGCCATGGCACTCTACCCAGGGGGATAGCTTAAGGCTCTGTCTCAAAAAAAAAAAAAAAAAAAAAAAGGCAGGAATAGGTGTTGTAGGGAATAAAAGATCCTGATCAGGCTGAAGAAGTGTTAAGTTGATTTGATTTGGGCAGCAGATCTATATTAAGTAGACTATAGCCAAACAAATAAGGATTCCACCATCAAGAACTTAACACAGGCAGCGAGAAAGTTTTAATAATGATGGCAATACCAAGGCTGTCTGAGTTTCAAAACTCCAGGGGCACACTCATATTGTATTTTCTATGTTATTCTGTGAAATGTACAATATGGTGATATTCTATATATATTAAGAATATTAAAAGAGAGCAGTTGTTCAATGAAGAAACTCTGAAGACTGAGGCCTTTTATTCTGCTAAGTCTGATAATCAGTAAGTCATTTTCCCAGACAGAATTTTTTTGTCTTAAATGCCTGAGGTCAACTGTCACAGCTGCAGTTTCTCCAGGGAAAAATAGTCCTTGTACTTAGCCAAAGCCTTTCACATCACTATCTGAAGATACCATATCCTACAGTCAAATGAAGATATTGATGCCCTTTTCAAATACGAAGAGGTTTGATTATTAGATGGATGAGTCGTGTTAGGCAAGATGATAGTTCAGGATGCCATATTTTTGTGAGATTTTTGCTAAATTCAAAATAGATTGTGAAGGTATTAATAGTAGCTCTCAGTTGGTTCTGAGAATTTTGAATTGTGGCTTAGATCAAGGAAAAATATCCTGGGATGATCTAACAATGAATGATTTATAGTTAGGTACAAGCTTTTCATAATGTTAACATTTCTATTTGATACAGAAAATCATTCTTTTTGAATAGTTGATGATTTATTTTGATTTGAAATTCTAAATTCCAAGGATAATTTTCTTACCAGGAACATTGTGTTGTTTGGCAGATAGTTTTCCCTAAAGATTATTTAAAAGTCTCTTATTCTTAATTGAATATGTTATACAGCATTGAAGTCCACTAAGCAATGCTTCCAAAAATTATTTGCATTCAGTGGATTATGCATAACCCCATTTTAGAGCTGATGAAGAGTCAATAATAGTAAAGTAGCTTTAATGAATTTTCAAGATGTTGAAATATTCATTGCCAAAGAGAAGAATAAATATTGGATTGAAATGATTTAGGGACAAACTTTTCATCTTATAATAGAAAGTAGCATTTTTAGGGGAGAAGTTAAGGATTTTAAAGTTTAATATTAATGACAAAATTTTCTTTAACTAATGTTACCTTTGTCAAGAATAACATTATTTTCATTCTACACATAAAGGATATGTAATTTTTGTAAAAGAAATTGCCCATAGATTAAAACATCTTATTATGTTTCCATATTGACATAAAAGTAGAAAAATTGAAGTAACTACATTAAAGCACTTAAGTTGAAATTACATTGGTAATAGACAGATACAATATTCTCTTTTTCTTTTCTTTTTTTTTGGCCATCACTTACAGATGATGGGGGGACAGATAAATACTTAAGTTACTTGGATAGCCTGTTGCTTTACACAGACAACTCAAAATACACTGTAATGAAGGCAAGAGCTATATGTTGTCTCTGTTATTATTTTTAAGACTTAGTTCTTGTAAATAAAAATGTAAGAAATTTGTGTTAATGTCCTTTGGGAAGTAAATTTTTATTTGCTATAAAACTCATGATTTTAATAAATTTTGAGACTACTATTTATAATAGTATTAAAATATGAAATGCTTACAATCTAACTTATCATGAATTCTTTTTTTGTCCTTTTTTGTTGTTGTTTTTGTTGCTATTTTAGCTGGCTGGGGCTGGGCTCGAACATGCCACCCTCGGTATATGGGGCCCTTGCCCTACCCACTGAGCCACAGGCGCTACCCCGTCCTTTTTTTTTTAACGTCTGTGAGAAAACTGTTTTTTGGTTATTTTAGTATTTTCTAATTATTTCCCCCAAAAGGTGGAGAATTAGGTCTTTTATTGACATGAGTAAATAGGTTTGTCCATAAGTTAGTATGTGTTCCAAGAACTAGACTATGATAAATACTTAGTACAAAGATTATTTGGAATATAATTTAATATATAATGAATCAGAAACCCTGACAATCTTCTGCAGTATCCTGGGTGCATCTTTATGAATTCTAGACATAAAGATACAGTACCATATAATACTTTGTAAAAATACTAGTTGTTTCATTTTGCTTTTTGGATTTTGATAAAGTGGGGTTTGTTATATATTCTTTTTACATTCTTTGATGCCAAACTTTAAGAAGTACGTTATTTTCATTGACTAATATTTTTAAAGTTTCCTTTTTAAAAAAATTTCTTGACTGAAATATGCTATCTCTACTTAGTTTTTATTTCTTATTTTTTTTATTAAATCATAGCTATGTGCATTAATGCAGTCATGGGGTACAGTGTGCTGGTTCTATATACAATCTGAAATATTTTCATCAAACTGGTTAACATAGCCTTCATATCGTTTTCTTAGTTTTGTGTTAAGACATTTATCTTCTACATTTAGAACGATTCACATGTACCCTTGTAAGATGAACCATAGGCATGGTCTCACCAATCACCCTCCCTCCACCCATCCTCTCCCCTCCACTCCCGTTTCTCTCCCCTTTTCACCATATTCTTGGGCTATAATTAGGTTATAGCTTTCATATGAAATTAGTTTCATAGTAGGGCTGAGTACGTTGGATAATTTTTCTTCCATTCTTGAGATACTTTGCTAAGAAGAATATTTTCCAGCTCCCATGTAAACATGAAGGAGGTAAAGTCTCCATCTTTCTTTAAAGCTGCATAATATTCCATGTGTACATATACCACAATTTATTGATCTATTCATGAGTTGATGGGCACTTGGGCTTCTTCCAAGACCTAGCAATTATGAATTGGGCTACAATAAACATTCTGGTACAAATATCTACTTAGTTTTTAAATTGCACTTAGAAATGACTTCTCTACTGCAGTGAAACTTATAGACTTTCTATTTGTCTCACCCCACTGGAGGCAGAAATCTCTTTAGAAGTTAGTAAGCCATTAGTGTGGAAAAAGAAGTATATATGATAGAGAGAATCGAGCCCAGAAATTAATTCCTCCTATTATGGTAACTTTTGTCTGTAAGATGAAGTCTCTGTAAGCTCTACTTCTGCTGTTGAATTAATATAATAAATATCTATAGAATACAATTTTGAACAATGTTTATTTTTCTAGATTTATAATTTGATATTTTAGGAAACAATCTCAGAGAAATATTACACCTTGGATAGTTTTATGAAAGAAAAATAATATTAATTGACAAAATTCCCTCTGATTAAAATACCAATAATGAAAAGAAATGATTTTTATTCATTTTGATTAGTGAATTTATTAAGCTTAAGTACTTTCTATTTATATAGAAGATTTCATCTGACTTTCTAGCAAAACTGTGAAGTAGAGAGAGCCAATATGGGAAAATTATGACATAATGAGATGACTTGCAAAATGGTATATAACTAGCTACCAATAGGTAGCACCAGGACCATAATCCTGAGGTCCTGACAGGATAACTTCTTGTTTTTTTCAGCCACCCATAGTCCTATTTTATAACCATTGATCACAATGAGGCCAAAGTTTTAATGTTATAAAGATTAGCTCTTTCAAAAATCTACCAGAATGATTCTTTGAGTTATACTACTATTGCTTTATCCAAAACAACTCTGTTGAATGTTAAATAAAAAATTATCTTGATAAAAATCATTTTACTCAAAAAGATAGAAACTGTTAATAAGGTGATACATTGAGGTTAAGACACTAATTTCTAGCCCAAATGATTTAGATCTTTATCCTGGAATGAATTTAGTGGTACTTCTAGTCCCTCATTGACTTTTTCCCACATCAGACAAAACCACTGAATGGTTTTATGTCATCTGGCAGGGTTGTTAGTTGCAGTGGTGTAGAAACAGCAACAATTTGGGAGTTGTAGGTTGAAACTGAGTTGCCTGGTTCTATGAAGTGGTATTTGTATTGAACTTTGAGTTCCAGATATATATACACATACACACACACACATATATATAACACTTTTTTAAGGTTGATGGTAGTAGTGGCTATTTGAGTATTTTTCGAATACTGAAACATTCGGCATAATTGTATATATTATAAAGAGGAATTTTGGAGACTGATGGATGTAAATTCCCTGCAAATTTAGATCTAAACAAAATTTATTTCAAGTTTGTGTAAACTATTTTAAATCATTTTGATTTTTCTAAACTTTTTTTAATAGTCTCTTTGTGTTTAGGGCCAGCTTTCCCTTTTTCACTAAGATATTCACATTAACTGGGCTTACTAAATTATTTCTAGGCTGGTCCCAAGAGAGGTTCATGCTACTCTACTAGGTTAAATTCATTATAATCTTTATTTGTAAATAATTATTGAGGATCCACAGAATTCAGTAAGTTTTTAGGAAAGCTGACATGATAGAAAGAAGACATGATCAAACCTTCCAAAAGCTCACACTAAAGGAAGAGCTTTGGACCAGCCTGGTAAACTATTAAAAAATAAGAAAAATTTTATTAAAAAGATACAGTAAAATTGTATATTTAGCAACTTACATGATGGACTTGTTTTGAAACATATTCTGCTTCCTCTTCTTGAACTCTCATAACATTCACTCTCTTTCTTAGGTCTCTATATTAAAAAAACTAGAACACCATGCTTTGCAATGGTAAATTCTCAGTGTATGAATGAGATAGGAAAATGGCCTTGAATTTTGGATTACAAATATAGTTTTGCCTTAAATTTACAATTTTATTATTATTTTTTATACCTTTACCTTGTCTACTTGCTTTCAAGTCATTATAACATACTGAGTTGCTTTGTTAAGGTATAATTGATAGGCCAGGCACCATGGATCATGCCTGTCCTACTAGCACTTGGGAGGCCGAGGCAGGTGGATTACAGGTTTGAGACTAGCCTGAGCAAGAGCGAGACCCCGTCTCTAAAAACAGCTGGGTGTTGTGGTGGGCACCTGTAGTTCCAGCAACTTAGGAGGGTGATGCAAGAGAATTGCTTGAGCCCAAAAGTTTGAGGTTGCTGTGAGCTGTGCCACCAGAGAGCACTCTGTCGATGGTGACAAGTGAGACTCTGTTTAAAAAAAAAAAAGTATAGTTGATAAAATTGTATATATGTTAGCTATGGGCTTGTCATATAGGACCTTTATTCTGTTAAGGTGCATTGCTTCTATAGCTAATTTGTTAAGAATTTTTACCATGAAAGATTGTTGAATGTTTTCAGTTTTTTTTGTATCTATTGATATGATCTTATAGGTTTTCTCTTTCACTCTTTTAATGCAATGAATCACATTTATTGGTGCATGTGTTAAACCATCTTGCATCCCCAAGATGAATCCCACTTGATCATGGTGAATGATCCTTTTAATGTGCTGTTGAATTTCATTTGTAAGTATTTTGTTGAGGATTTTTGTATCTGTTGTCATCAGCAATATTGGCTTGTAATTTTCCTTTCTATGGTGTCCTTGCCTTGGCTTTGGTATCTTCATAATGCTGTCATCGTAAAAAAGAGTTTGGAGATATTTTCTCTTCTTCAATCTTTTGGAAGAGTTATAGAAGCATTAGAATTCTGCTTTAGGTATTTTGTCCAGGGTTTTCATTGGTGAGAGTTTTTGATTACTGTTTCAACCTCCTTACTTGTTATTGTTCTGTTGAAATTTTCTATTTCTTTGTGATTCAGTTATGAGAATTATATATATCTAGAAAGTTGTCCACCTTTTCTAGGTTATTTAATTTCTTGGTATATAATTATTCATAGCATTCACTGGTATTTTTTTATTTCTGTGATATCAGTTGTACTATCTCCTCTTCCATTTATAATTATTTCTTTTAGTCTTATCTTTTGTTTTAAGTTGTTGTAGCTAAAGGTTTGTCAATTTTACTTACCTTTTCAAAGAACCAAAGACCAACTCTTATTTTAATTGATTTTTTTCTATTATTTCTCTAGACTCTATTTCATATAGTTTGCTTTGCTCTTTTTTTCCCTTGTGCTAACTCTGTCTCCTCCAGGTGTAAAATTAGGTTGTTCATTGGTATTTTTATTTTTTCTTAATTTACTTGTTTATTGCTATAAACTTCTCTTATACGTGTGCTTTTGCTGCATTCTGTAAATTTTGGTATGTTGAGTTTCCATCTTCATTTGTCTTAGATTTTTTAAATTTTTCTTTTAATTTCTTTTTGACCCATTGGTGGTTCAGGAGTATGTTGCTTAATTTCCACAGGTTTGTGAGTTTTGCAGTTTTTTCCCTATTACTTATTTCTAGTTTTATATCATCATCCACATGGAGTAATTTTACAGAGTTTTTGAGTCCATTAAATTTTATTAATGTTTCCCTCTAAGGAATTTATTTTATACCTCTTACACCATATTTTAAATAATGACATAAAACTCCCTAATAAGATAAAGCAAAGACCAAAACAAGGTTTATCTTATTAGAAATAAGACACACTATCACTTATAGTCTTCGAGCATTGTTGTACTTTGACTTTCATAATTTGACAAAGCTTTCATGAAATAATCTGCAGACTAGTACTTGGGGATCTGGAGGGCCACATGAGGCCTGTAGTCTGCTGGTTCCCCACTCTTCAAGGGAACCTTTTCAAAGCTTTGTGGAATGGATCAATGATGATAGCTTCAAAATATTTGTACATGGAATGTTCACCAACCCTATAAGAATTCACGACCCTTTTTGTTGTTGTTGTTTGAGACAGAGAGAGTCTCATTTTGTTGCCCTTGGTAGAGTGCTGTGGTGTCACAACTCACAGCAACCTCCAGCTCTTGGGCTTAGGTCATTCTCTTGCCTCAGTCTCCTGAGTATCTGGGGAGCACAGGCGTCCCACACAACGCCCAGCTATTTTTTTGTTGCAGTTTGGCTGGAGCTGGGTTCAAACCCACTACCTTCGGTGTATGGGGCAGCACCCTACTCACTGAGCCACAGGCGCCACCCAGAGTTCTGAACTCTTAAAACCCCGATGAAGGCCAGCTCCTTCCATGACTACTTAGCAACAGACTGAAGGCTTCCAGCAAACCGTAGCTGGTTAGTACCATAATGGACAGGCTTGTTGTAGGTTGCACCCTTAGGAACTCAGTGTTTGTAGCCACTATCATACACACAAATCCTATTTATTCCTACATATAACATAACCTTGGTTGGCCTTGTATCCGGGGCAGGAGGTGTAGGGAGCCCTGTGGAGTCCCAAGAGCTGGCAATATTGCCAGCAGTAGACCCTCAGAACAAAGTGCATTCATTGCATCTGATTGCTTCTTCCTCCATGGCTTCCAGATGTATTTGGATGTACCCATCTTGGCTTACCTGATGGCTGGCACCAGATAGAAAGGCTAAATTCCATGATTCATTCTTCACTTGTTTGACACTCTTTTCCTTTGCCTTCACCCATATTTCATCCCACAGCTAACGCTATACCAAATTCAGTTAGTGTATCCCGTTAGAAGTTATTTTATTAATAATGTTATCACTCCTGAAAAATTAGTAAATCTTCATTTAAAATAAGAAGCTAAATAAAATGGAATTGAGCTATGGAAGGAAAGCAGAGGTAGAAAGCTGAACACCTTCAATCCTTATTGTCCAAAACACACAATTTTAACATACCCTAAAACTTCAGAGAGCAGCTGCATCAATATTTGGTTGGAACTTAAAATCCCCAGTAGAGTCCAGCTTCTCAGCAAGAAAGAGTTTGAGCAAAGTGATAAATGTTAGTATGGTGTTACTGGCTTGAATTAATTTGAGGAGACATACACAGAGGGGATCCTTGGCAGTGATGATAATGCATATAAACAAAAGATATTAAATGCTAAACAAGAAAAGGTGCAACATATTTTCCTAAGAAAAGAACTGAAAAGCATGACTTTTTGGAGCTGGCCAGCTGCTCTCTGGTTCTGTTGTTTGGCTGTTCTTTTGCATCGAATGCTTTCCATTCTTATGAGATATACTTTTGAGATAAACAAAAGGAAAGAATAGCAGTTGTCATTTGACAAAATCATGGGGTTGATGACATGCCAAAACCAGGACCAGGACACAGTTCTCCTATTTGCTGAAATCAGACCTCTTTCTATTACAAAGAACCATTTCAAAATAAAATATCTGCACTTGAGAATATTTTAGTAGATTTTATTACAAATGCCTGTTTTGAGATAATATTTTTATGATTCTTTATATTTTTCTGGCTATTGAGCTTATAAGATATTTTGATGAATTGGATTACAAAGTATATTGAAAAAATCTGAAATGATGTAAATTTTTGGTAATTTAAAGGTAACCTAAGAATATGACTACTTAATGTAAGAGCTCTGATATATAGTAAAAAACAAAACAAAAATAAAAAATTCTCCTTTGATCATGAATAACTTCTTGGCATCACTTTATTGTGTAAATGTATTGCGTATGTTTGTGCTAGAAGTATAGAAATGGAACAATGAATTTAGGGGATGGCAAGAAACAATTTTACTAATAAAGAAACAATAAAAAGAGATAATCTGATGTTATCACAGCAAATACATATTGCAGAACATGTTTTCTGAAATAATCTCATGCGTAAAGTATGTATTATTAATTTTATGAAACATTCCTAGTCCAATTATAATAATAACATGAATTCTAATAAATTGATTAAAATATGGCTAATTAAATGTTAATAGAATTAAGATAGTTTTGGTTCTAGGCTAGATTTCTTGACCATGCTTTGCATAAGATGTGTGTTATTTCCCTCATTTATTATTTCCCCTGGGTAGAATAAATTCTTGGATAAAGAGAAATTCAATTCTCTTTATCCAAGTTGGCTTTGTGTTTTATCTTTTAAGTGTTCACTATTTTGAAATCTAAGGGGCAAAATGCCATGTTGTCCTAAAGATGGATGTAGGGATGGAGTTTGATTTGAATGAAAAAAAGGCTAGCTTTACTTTGGTTATGCTTTTGTTCTTGGTTCAGTATGACAGATATAAGTGCTGCAGTTCGATTTTCTTTTTGCCATAATAATTTCCTAGTAAGCAAATTGTATTCCATATAGCATAGGAATTCAGTAAGTTGTTATTTACTCAATTGGAAGTTGAAACCTCAGGTGATGAAAAACTTTTCAAGTATTTTGGTATGTGGCATGTTATAGTGGACTCTTGAATCTTGCCATTCTTGTCTAAAAAAGTCACTATGTTGGATTATTGCCTTGTCTTTATACAGTTTTATCATATCATTATCATCACATCTTTTAACTGTTCACAAAATGACTTATTTTCACCTTATCATCATGTTAATGTTCACATTAATTTCATGATTTTGTGACAAAACATCACCACATTACATTGCTACATACATTTGGTTTATGACAAATTTATTTTATTTTATTTTTTTTTGAGACAGAGCCTCAAGCTGTTCCCCTGGGTGGAGTGCTAGACATCACAGCTCACAGCAACCTCCAACTCCTGGGCTCAAGCAAGTCTCCTGCCTCAGCCTCCCAAGTAGCTGGGACCACAGGTGCCCGCCACAATGCCTGGCCATTTTTTGGTTGCAGCCATCATTGTTGTTTGGCAGGCCTGGGCTGGATTTGAACCCGCCACCTTAGGTGTATGTGGCTGGCGCCTTAGCCACTTGAGCCACAGGTGCCGAGCTGACAAATTTATGATAGTGACTGTGCTTAGAAGAATTTTTAGTCTTGGAAGTAATGTGTCAAGGAACTAGAGAAAAAAAGTAGAAGATACACTTGATTTGGCCAAAACCCAGCAAGAGTAATTTACAAATTTCAAATTTGACCTATAGCTTTTCTTAAAAAATAAAAATTGACTACTTTTACAGTATTCACGAGATTAAAAGAATACTAGTGTTCTGGAAGAAAAGTTGAGGAGTATTTCAATTGGCAGATGGAAAAAATTTATAAGCCAAATATGCCTTCATAGTTGCCATGATTCCTTTTCTGACACTTCATTTATCTTAACTATATTAGGGCTAATAAGTTTTTAGGTTGGCAACTTCCAAGCAAAATCTTGTTGGAGATTCAGAATAAAATGCAAGGGAGTACCTTGCTTGATTAACAGTTACAATATGATACTACAAGTGCCATCTTTCTGTGTCTGTTTGGTGAATTCAATTAAGTGGGAATCTACAGATATCAAGGTATTGTTATACTCTTATAATCTATAGTAAAATGGTTATTGTTCCGAAATTAAAGCAGTTTATTGAATGAAATTTGTAATCTATGATTAAGTTTTAGTAAAGAAATGAAAGAAAAAATTACTAGTTATTATCAAATATAATTTTCAAAATACCAACTTCCATTAACTACTGAATTTGACTAATCAGTTGGTTCCTGAGCATGTCTTTATATTAATAATAGCTACAATAATTAAAATATCAATAATATCTATTAGCATTTATTATTGCTAATATGACCAGTATACAGGTGTGCCAAAAAATGTATATACATTTTAAGAAAGGAAAAAGCTATATTAAAATTATAATACTCAATATATACTGATAATAAAAGACTAGTATAAGTCATATCGAGCACTTCTTATAATTGCAGAAGTCAAACACGACTGGAATATTACAAATTTAATAGATTTTTCCTTTCTTAAAATACGTATGCATTTTTTGTCACTCTCTGTAGGTACTTTAAATATCTAAATTTATCACAAAGCAATCCTAAGAAGCTATAGTAACTATTATTTCCCCCATGTTATGGATGAGAAACTGAAGTTACATGAAGTAGATAGGGAATGGGGCAGCTCTGGAATTAGAACTCATGTTGTAACCCTGTTACAGAGTACGCAGAAGCGGTAGAAATCAATGCCTCTACTCTCAAGAGGTTTGCAAACCAGTTGGAAAGATAAAGTTAAATGGAAAAAAGAACAATGAGAAATATGAAGCAATAAAGAATTGATCACATAATTTAAATGCTCCTGGAGCTTAAAGGAGAGATCAACAGCAGTTAGCAGAAAATGTGTCATGGATGAGATAACTTGTGGATATATCATATTTGTGTAGAAAGATGGCACAAGAGATACAGGGAAAGAAAACAAGAACATGTATGGAGGAAGCATGAACATTAGTTTGATGTCAGCTCAAAATGAACAATGAACTTATATATAACACATTAGTCATTAGTACCTTACCAGTTTAATAATTTATAGAAAAGAAAGTTTTAAATACTCTTCTAGAAGAAGTTTTGCAGTTTTGTGCACATATTTTTGTGATGGTGTTAATAGTCACCAAAATTTACATTGCCCAAACCTGTTGGTAAGAACTAACTTATTCACTGCAGTATTCAGAATCTGGGAAAGTTCCCTAGATATGGAGAGTTGAATAGATGAATGAATAAATTAATATATAGAATTTAGAGTACCATCACGGTTTTTAATCTGAAGACATTTAAGCATTTTCCAAATGTGAATCACTAGCAAATATCCTAGTCATTTTATTTAACTAGAAACTAAAGAATAGTGAGAGTTGGCATTTACCCAGTGTTCCATAGTGATTCAATATTGGGAATAAAAATATTCGCCTTTCCTCTCTTCTAATTTTTACCTTCAACAAATGGTAAGAACCCCGGACTGTTTTCAAAATTACTGAGTTGAATCCTTCCAGGTTTTACTACTTTCTAACTATGTACTTACTCTTACGTAAGTTATTTAACTTCCATAAATCTCAATTTGCTCATAGAATGAAGATTATATATATATATAATTTTTTTTTTTTTACTTCATAAACAATAGAGATTGTTGTGAGGTCCAAGTGAGAAAATTTCTATGGGAACCATTAACACATTGTACAAATGTCATATATTTTGAGTCATTTCTTTAATAAGGTTTCTGGCCAACACACACCTTATAAATAACATCCTATTAAGCCTGTTACTACTATGGCACTAACTATAGAATGCAGGAATATGCCAATAATGTAAAATTCATTTACTTGTATAGGGATCCAGAGATGAATCGTTGGATAGAAACAAGCTGGGCATATTTAGGGAAGAATGTAGGTCATTTGGTCAGTTCCCAGTGATGAAAAGGAACATAATATTGGAGAGGTAGCCCAAGGCCTAGTTCATTTATGGTCTTACATAGGTCACTGTGAAAGTTTTGAGGCAGACTGTGTTATGGTCCATTATTTCACTTCCAAGAAAAACAGTTGACAGTGTCCTTTCTGATTCACCTGTGCAAATTTCAACTTGCTTGGCTTATTAGTATTGCTGGGAGGGCTTAATTTGTGCATCTATGCAATTTTATGTTTCTTGATTTTTGTGTATCTCAAAATTATAATGACCCACATATAGGCCATGATAAATAGTTTGGATTTTTACAATTTTTTTGTTCATTTGCATAATAAGAGAAGTACAGTATTCTTCAATTGAGGATGATACTGTTATTCTACTTTTTAACTGAGAGAGAAATCAAGAGATTTAATGTTTCATGTATGCATATACAGCTGCATTATGAAAGAAGAGAGTAGTTATTTATGCTTTATGTCACCTTGCATATTTTTAGGCAAGGAAAGCTATTAATAGCTCCTTCTGATTACTCTGTCTTATATTAAATTTATTTCTAATGTTGTCATCTCATCTATTCTAAATTTCTTTTGACCATGGATTGTATTTTAATCAACCTTGTGTGGATCAGGATTTTTTTTTCATTAATTTTGTTGACCATAGTAATACATTATTATGGCTATAAGCAACAGTTTCTTGCTCCATACCTTCCCATTCATAGTCCAATAGCTTAGCTAAAACAACTGTTAATTTTTTCTTTTCTTTTTTGAGACAGGGTCTTGTTCTGTCACTTGGCTAGAATGCAATGGCATCATAACTCACTGCAACCTCAAACTTTTGGGCTCGAACAATCCTCCTGCCTTAGCCTCTCAAGTAGCTGGGACTACAGACATGGACCATTATGTCCAGCAATTTTTCTAATTTTTGTAGAGATGGGATCTCGCTCTTGCTCAGGCTAGTTTTGAACTCTCTGCTTTGGCTCTCAAAAGTACTAGAATTACAGGCATGAGTACCAACCTCAGCCATAATTCTTTAAAGTATAACTTCTGGGAACTGGTGCCATACTTCTAAATAATACAGTTTTACCACAATTTTTTGATTTGTCAGTTTGAGATGTTCGTTTATTTGTTCCTCTATGGATAATTATTTCACTGATTTTAAGAATTATCCGTATGCCCATCTTTCTAATATGTTTAACTACATTTAATTCGTTTTTTATCATTTTAACTTTAAGAATTAAGTGAATCTTTTTTATTTTATCACTAACATCTTTTACATCTATATTTTATAAAGGATGCTATCAGGGCCCACTACATGTATATATTTTTAAAAGTTGGCTAGAACAATACTGTTTAGGTGGAGCATAGAACACTATGATTACTTTTCTTTTCCATAGCAACTGAGTCCCTGTCTTCCATTTCTTAAGGTACATTTACCTCTAAACTATGTATGATATATATTCATATTTGTGTGACAGCAATAGATGAATTGATGGATTTTATCTGGTTATATATACTTCCATGTTGGTAGGTTATTGAAATATCTAGGCTCTAACCCTGGGAACAAAGTCAGGTTAATTTCCTTTTTCTTTCTTTTCCTTTTTTAGAGACAGGGTCTCTCTCTCTATTTCCCAGGCTGCATTGCAGTGGCTATTCATGAGTGTGATCATAGGAGTACACTTCAGACCCAAACGCTGAGCCTCAAGTAATTCTTCCTAGTAGCTAGGACTACAGGTGCATACCACCATGCCTAGCTAATTGTCCTGGTATTTTATTTGGCATAGCTCCACAAATAATAAGGTCATTATTAAAATTCCTTTTCAGTTGTTTATCTGTAAACTTACTCAAGTAGTTCTTACTTAATGACAAAAATGCCTAGAAGAGAAAGATAACCCAAACAGTTACAGCTTACTGTGATTATCAAGCAAAAAAAGAAAAAAAAATTAGTCAGTACTTTGGGAAAATTTTAATCTAGCTCTTTGAGACTTTATGAAGTTTTTAAAGAATTTTAGTTTTTCACACTTGAGGCCTTCTAGCCCCTGAGACAGTCAATGTTGGGTTGGGATTTGAAGGTGATGGAGCAAATTTAACAAGGTCTCTGCAATCATATATTTTTCAGAGGGCTCTGAACTGGCACTCAGTCTTTTAAAACACTTATTAAAATACTTAAACACCTCTTGTAGATACATAATGATTAGGCTGCCAATATTCTTTTTTTTTTTTAATTTTTTTTTGAGACAGAGCCTCATGCTGTCGCCCTGTGTAGAGTGTGTGGCCTCACAGCTCACAGCAACTTCCAACTCCTGGGCTCAAGCAAGTCTCCTGCCTTAGCCTCCCAAGTAGCTGGGACCACAGGTGCCTGCCACAACGCCTGGCTATTTTTTGGTTGCAGCCATCATTGTTGTTTGGCGGGTCCGGGCTGGGGATTCGAACCCGCCACCTTAGGTGTATGTGGCTGGCGCCTTAGCCACTTGAGCCACAGGTGCCGAGCCCCAATATTCTTAATAAATTATTGGCAATTGGAATTGGAGAGAAATATGGTAAGTAGCATAAATGTCTTATAGTAAAAAGTACTATAGACTAAAATAATACAGCAAATTGGAATACTGATTTGAAATTAGACTAATAAAATATAGTAGGGGATAGACGTAGAGCAATATGATTAGAGAGGAAAATAACAGTAAGTCCAGAGAATAAATAACTGAATGAATATTTAAATAAAGTTGGAAACTCCCTTAATAGTAAAGGAATAATAAGATTAACGTTAGTTCACAAAATAATGTTGTAGTTAAAGCATACACAATACTTGGCCACATAAATAAAAATCAAAAATGTAGAAAACTTCAGATTATTTTGCTATTATACTTGCCACTGGTCAGACCCATATGTGAGCTTTGTTTCTAGTTCTTGGCTCTACTGCTAAAGAAGGACATGGAGAACTTGGAGGAAGTTCAGAGGAGGACCACAAAGATGATTAAAGGGTTGAAAAAGAAACCTAAAAGAAAAATTTTAAAGTAGCAGGGATTATTATTCCAGAGAATAGAAGACTTAGAAGTATTTAATTTACGCATAAAGGATGGAGGCCAGATGTTCTCAATCTTCACTGAAGTTCAAACAAAAAGAATTCAACTTAACCTGAAGCATGAGGATTTAGGTTAAATATGAGGAAAGTTGTACACTTAGAATAGGTGACTATGGAGCATGTGACATCTTTTGTTAACACTGTAGGTACTTATGACAACAGCAAACAGTTCCAAAAGCATTTGAGGCATTTGTTCCTCTGGCAGCTCATTAGGTAAATCTGCATTTTTAACTCTTCTTCTTTTTTGAGTAAGGAAAATTAACAGTTGATCTGGAAATTCGGACTTATGATAAGTCCTATGGAAAATGTGTCTGGCTGATTTGATAGAGGCAATATATTTAAGTTAGTTGTCAATTCTCTTTATAACACACTGTAGTTTAAAGCTCCATTAAACCAGAAATTTAGACCATCTGACATATTAAAATCTTCTTTTAAGCTCATGTTCTTTTGATTAGACTTGATATTACAAGGCAAACAATAACTGTTGCTTTTCAATTTGTCTGGTGCTAAATATCAATAAAAAAGAGAAATGATTGTGTTGAAGTTTAAATATATTTTTATTCTGGATTTTAACTTAATACATGTTTAAATTTTTTAAAGCAGTGTGGTGGTATTTTTTCCCTAAGAATAGCCCTTTCTTATGCATATTTAATATGGAGTCTGGCTTTCAAAATCAATTTTGTTGAATAGCTTGCCTAATTGTAAATAAAAATTTTTTATCTTTGCAAATCAACTGCCAAAGGACTGCCTAACAGAATTAGACTATTAGTTGCTTGTGGCTAGATTTAAAAGACCCATAATGCTAACAGTAGAAAAAAATTCTTCCTATTATTGAGCAAGAGCAATGCTTAGCATTTATATTATATTATGCTTTTTTCTTTCTTGATTTAAATGGCTTCTTTGGTTTTGAGGTTTTTGAGAAGGAAGACAAAATAAGCTGTGTACTTTACGAGCTGTTGTGGTCTACCATGTTCAATAAAACTGAAAAGATGTTATAGTAAAAATTTAGAAAGAAAAAGTTTTAAATGTGGTAAAATGTGTACAGTTATTTGTATAAATTTTCTTTATAATGTAAAATAAACTGATGAATTTATTCAATATGTATAAAGCACTTCCATAATCTATCAATGTCAAATATAGTTTTTTCTTAATACTAGAAAATATTGCATTTCCAAAAAATTATTCCTTTTTAACATTTTTATAGTTTTTCAAAATTTATTTTATTATATATTGACAAATTATATAATTTTATTTTTAATTGACAATAGTTACATATATTTATGGGGTAAAATGTGATGTTTCCATATATATGTTATGAAATATTAAGTTAATTAACATAACTATCACCTCATATACATATAATTTTTTGTGGTGTGAACATTTAAAATCTCTGTAAGTAATTAAATTAAATGTGCATTACATTATTATTAACTATAATCTCCACGTTGGGCAATAGATCTCAAAAATTAATCCTTTTGTCTAATTGAAACTTTGTATCCTTTCACCAACATACATCCAGTCCTCTCTTCTCTCCTTACCCTGTGGTAACCACCATTCAACTCTCTACTTTTATGAGTCTGACTTTTTAAGATTCTGCATATGAGCAAGATTATGCAGTATTTGTCTTTTGTTCCTCGCTTCTTTCACATATCTGGACATAATGTCCTCCAAATTCATTATGTTGTTTCAAATGACAGGATTTTCTTTTTCTTTAAGGCTGAATGGTATTTCATTGTATGTATATGTATCGCATTTTCTTTTTTAAAAAAATTTCAGTTTAATATGAGGATATGAATGATTAGATTACATTGTTTGCTTTTCTAAGGTAAAATTCAAATTGTAGTTGACCCCTTCACCCATTATGCCTGTTAGGTGAGAGCTTACCATTCCTCTTCTCCCTCTCCTTTTCACATTTCTCTCCTTCCCCTCACTTGAATATAATTATGTTTTTCTCTCATGTGAGTGTGTAATTATCTGATGGTTTCATATTAGTATTGAGTACATTGGATACTTGCTTTTCACTCTTGTGATACTTTACTTAGAAGAATGTGCTTCAACTCCGTCCGGGTAAATGAAAAAGATGTAAAGTCTCCATGTTTTTATGGCTGAGTAGTATTCCATGATACTGTGGTCTATGAAAACATATACCACAGTTTTATTAATCCATTCAAAGGCTGATGGGCACTTGGGTTGATTCCATATGTTGGCGATTGTGAATTGAGCTGCAATAAACATTCTAGTACACACATTTCTTTATCCATTGATCCACTGATAGACAGGCAAGTTGATTCCATATCTTGGCTATTGTGAATAATTCTGTAGTGAATATGACAATGCAGGTATCTCTTTGATATTCTGACATCAGTTTCTTTGGATATATACCCAGATATATACTGCTTGATCCTGTGGTAGTTCTATTTTTAAAATTTGGAGGAACCTCCATACTATTTTTCATAATGGCTGAACTAATTTATATTTAGACTAACAATGTATAAATGCTCTCTTTCTTTGTATTCTCACTAATGCCTGCTACCTTTGATGATAGCCATTCTAACAGGTCTGAGGTGATTTCTCATTTTGATTTTAATTTGCATTTCCATGATGATTGGTGATAGTCAGCATTTTTTCATATACTTTTAGGCCATTTTTGTGTCTTTTTTTGGTAAATATCTATTTAGATCCATTGCTGTGCTTTAATCAGGCTATTTGTTTTCTTGCTATTGAGTTGAGTTACTTCTATTTTTCCTATTAACCCCTAATCAGATGTGTCATTTGAAGATATTTTCTGTTTTTGTTTCCTTTACTGTGTAGAAACTTCTTAGTTTGATACTATCCTTTTTGCCTATTTTTGCTTTTATTGCCTATGTTTTCTTCTAGTAGTTTTATAGTTTCTGGTCTCATATTAATATTTAAGCTTTTAATGCATTCTGAGTTAATTTTGTGCATCATGTGATTTAAAGGTCCAATTTCATTCTTCTGTATGTGGATATCTAGTTTTTCCAGCACCATTTATTGATGAGACCATCTTTTCTTCATTTGTGTGATCTTGGCCCCTTAGTCAAAGATCAACTGACCATAAATACATGGATTTATTTCTGAGTTCTCTGTTCTGTTCCATTGGGCTGTGTGTCTCTTTTTATGCCATTACCATGCAGTTATTTTGTCTTTTTAAATGAGGTCTTGCTCTATTGCTTGGTGTTAACTGCAGTGGAATCATCATAGCTCACTACAACCTCAAACTCCTGGGCTCAAGCAATCTTGTTTCAGCCTCCCAAAGTGCTAGGATTACAGGCATGAGCCACTGCTCCTGGTCTAGTATCTCATGCTGCTTTGATTAGTATGGCTTTGTAGTGTATTTTTAAATTAGTAATGTGATGCTTCCAGCTTTGTTCTTTTTGCTCAAGATTGCTGCAGCTAGGTGGGGTCTTTTGTGGTTCCATCTTAATTTTAGAATTATTTTTCTACTTATGAAAAATGTCATTGGAATTTTGATAGGGATTGTGTTGAACATACAGATCACTTTAGGGAGTATGGACATTTTGACAATTGATTTTTTTTGTGATCCACGAACATAACATCTTTCCATTTATTTGTGTCTTCTTAATTTCTTTCATCAGTGTTGTCTAGTTCTTAGTGTACCGATATTTCACCTTATGGATAAATACATTCCTAAGCATTTTATATGTTTTTAGATACTGTAATGAAAGGTATTATTTATTTATTTGCTTATTATTTGGAGATAAGGTTTCACTCTGTTGCCTAGGCTGGTCTTGAACTCTTGGGCTCAAGGAATTCTCCTACTTCAGCCTCCTGGATACCTGATAAATGGGATTATTTTCTTAATTTCCATTTTGAATAGTTCATTGTTAGTGTATAGAAATACTCCTAGGTTTTGTATGTTGATTTTGTATTCTGTATTTACTGGTTCTAATAATTTTTTGGTGCAATCTTTAGGGTTTTCTATATGTAAGAGTCATGTTGTCAGCAAACCAAGATGCTTTTGTGTCTTCCTTTCCAATTTGGATATCTTTTATTTCTTTTTCTTGCCTAATTTCTCTTCTTAGAAATATATTGAGTGGGCATTCTTGTTTTATTCCTTTTAGAAGAAAAACTTTCAGCTTTTCATCATTAAGTATGATGTTAGCTGTGGGCTTGTCCTTATAGAACCTTTATTCTGTTGAGGTGCATTTCTTCTATCTATACCTAATTTGTTGGGAATTTTTACCATGAAAAGTTGTCGAATGTTTTCTTTTTGTGTGTGTCTATTGATATGATCATTTGGCTTTTGTCCTTCATTCTATTAATACAGTGTATCACATCTATTGGTGCATATGTTGAACCATTCTGGATCCCCAAGATGAGTCCCTCTTGATCATGATGAAAGATACTTTTAGTGAGCTGTTGAATTTCCTTTGCAAGTATTTTGGTGAGGATTTTTGCATCTGTTGTCATCAGCAATATTGGCTTGTAATTTTCTTTTTTTGTAGTGTCCTTTCTGGCTTTGGTATCATGGTAATGCTGTCCTCGTAAAATGAGTTCTAAAGGATTCTTTCTTCTTCTGTTTTTTTTTTTTTGAGACAGAGTCTCACTGTAGTGCCCTGAGTAGAGTGTTGTGGTGTCAAACTCTCAGCAACCACAAGCTCTTGGATTCAAGTGATCCTCTTGCCTCAAAGGGTCTTCCTCTTGCCCAAGCTGGTCTTGAACTCTTGAGCTCAAACAGTTGACTTGCCTTGGCCTCCCAGAATATTAGGATTTTAGGCATGAGCAACCATGCCTGGCCTCTTTCTTCTTTAATCTTCTGAGAGGGTTTGAGAAGGTTGGTTAAATTGGTCTTTAGATAAGACAAAATTTGCTATAGCAGATGACATTTGCGGAGAGAAGTAAAAGCCAATTTTATAAAGGTAAATTGAAGCTAGATTATGAGAGATCTCAAACCCCAAGTTAAGGGTTAATAAGATATGTCTACATTAAGGAATAATAAGATATTTACTGTGTAAGTTAGATTTTGGTAAAAGGTGTTTGTATTCATCTCAACAGGACAGAATTTAAGGTCTAAATGTGGTTAGAAATGAAAAGATTGTTCAGTTTATATGGACTCATATAAGGAAAGGGAGGACTGAAAAGTGACTCCAAAATGACAAAAAGTCAGTCTAATAAATTATACTTCATGGTCTGAAAGAGTAAAAATGCTTTTTTGGTGGTGTTTTTTAATAATGCCTTTCCTGATTTTAGAAGTTTCTAAGTTTTTTAAAATAAGAGATTATATCAGTCTTGTTCAAGTTTTTTCTTACCCTAATACATGGTAAGATCTTAGCAAATATGTGCTGAAAAAATAGTTTAAGTTTTTTCATTCTTTAATATGAATTTTTTAATAAATTTGTACATGTGTCAAAATTATTCTATTATCTATTTCCCAAGGTAACACTATACTAAATGTACCTTTTAAAGTTTTTACTTCCCTGGCAAACATACAAGGGCTTCAGAGTCTGTATTTTGATGCCTCAAAAATAATTTTCTTCTTAATAGTTGTTGGGATATGGAACTTGGGAGTGGAAATTGCAATGGTTATTAGGTTATTAGAATTAAAGCTTTTAGGACATGGACTTGAGAAAATGTAAACTGACATAACCTTTCTAAAGGGCTTTAATTTAATAAACACTAAAAACTTAGGTGCTCCAGGAATTTTGCTAGATGCTAGGGTACAATAATGAGCAAAAGAAACCAGCCCCTAATCTCAAAGAATTTACAGTCTCCTGGAAAATGCAGACATAAAATTACTAGTTTGATGAGTGCTATGAAGGAAAAATTTATGGAATTGAACAAGTATTTATTAGGAGAACCTCATCTATTGAGGAAAGATTTTCTTGAAGAAATGTGTTGATCAGGGATCTGAAAGAGTAATAGTAGCATTGGGGTTAGTGCAAAAGTGTACCAGATAGGGGTGGTGCCTGTGGCTCAAAAGAGTGGGGCGTTGGTCCCATATGCTGGAGGTGGCAGGTTCAAACCCAGCCCAGGACCACAACTGCAAAAAAAAAAAAAAAAAAAAAGTATCCCAGATAGAGGGAAAAGCATGAGGCCATGAAATGGGGGAAGCACTTCATTTCAGGAAATGAAAAGAGGGCAAGTATGTCTTGAAATTGAAAAGAGGAGACAGAAGTGAAAAGATGAGAGAACTGGATAAAGTCCAAATCATGACATTATGAATGATAATCCTTAAAGGCTTTACTTCCCAGAATTTATAATGGAAAAATTATCAGACAAGTTATACAAAAATATAATGGTGTTCATTGTGATTAATTTTGTATCAATGAAAACTTGGAAACAAAAATCTTCAATAGAGAATTATCTAAAGAAATGTTGGTTATTACATCCATATAGTGGAATATGATAGCACTGTTAATATTATGTTGCATATGTTCTTGACATAAAAAGATGTTCAAAAATGTTGGTTAACTAAAGCTTAGGTTGCAAATGATATAATCTATTTTTATGAATGTATAGGATATAGTAACAATTTATTCATTATAAACAAATATTATAACATGATTTAGTGACAAAACTATCAAAGAGAAAGTTATATAGTATAAGAAAAAAAGTTGGAAATAATAATGATGAAAAGGTTCTAAGGACAGATGTTTAGTCTGTTGAATTGAAGTTATTGATGATTGGAAAGTAGTAGAAACTCTCTATTGATAGACATTAATAATTTATGTATAAAAGCTTCAGTCTTGCCAACTAAACCAATATTTTGCCATGATCTGGGGACAATTTTCCAAGGGCCAAGGACATTCTGGTTAACCATGTATGTGCTTCCCAATAAAAACACCCTACTAGAATGAATGAAAAACTCATACTATGTTGTAAATATCCAAGGAGGTGGTATGTAGATTGTAATAGTAAATCTTTAATTTATATCATGAGCAAAAGCCTGGGAAGTCTCTGACATATGGGAATCAGTAGCTTAAAGTGTCTAGTAAGGCAAATGACCCTGACATATCTTATAGAATTGTTGTATGAGATGGTTCATGTAAAAATACTAAATATCTCTGCTTGTTAAATAGTATACATATGGTTGGTCTTACATTTTAAGCATTCAAAATTACCCAGCAAACAACTATCCTAAGATAAATGAATGCCATTTATAAAAAGATGAATAATGTAAAAAACCTGTGAAGTGAGTTTCGTCAACTGAACCAAATTACCTATTATTAAATGTCATCTTATAGTCTTTTTCATCTTAAAGAGCGCTATGCATTCTTACCTATTTTGGTTTAAAACATCATTATTATTATTATATTCTAATTGTCTTTATAATTGGAGTCAATTTTGTAATACTGCTGCTTCAGTACATGTAAGGAAAGCAGAAGGATCTGTCACTATCACTTGACTTTCACCACTGTACAGGAGAAAAAATGTTTTCTCCTATTCATCTTAGGTTCATGAGTGAGACCTCTATAATAAAAATTTATTTTACACCGATTTTACATAATTTGGGAGCCTTCATAAAGAAATGAAAACTAAGAATTATTTAAAATGGAGTTTTTTAATGATAGATTTGATGAAGAGTGGATAGTTGTGGAAACATGATATGGGAAAAAATGGTATGACCTAGTGGTAATAAACTGGAAGAAACCTAGTAAGGCCTGTTTTTTCTAAATTTTCTCTGTGTCCCTTCATCTTCAGACATAAGGATGTTCCTCCCTTCTCTCCCCCTAGTATAGGGATGAACCTCTCACATGAGAGCCTACTTCAGGGAAAGGTTGGAACATCCTTCTTAGGTATTATGACTTGCTTCAGGGGAGTAGGGTTAGGGGAAGGTCAGAGTGACCTTCTTGCTTCTGCTGTCTTCTCAAATTCCTGTAGTTTACAATATTCAACATGCCAACATGCCATATTTTGGGGTAGTGTGTTCTGAAACCCATCACCACCACATTTAAATGAGACAACACAGTACATAGAACATTCTGGTTTAGAAGTACATCTATGACAATTGTTAAACAGATGAGCCTCTAAGTCTAGATTTTTGTTCATTCCACTTGCAAAACTAAATCATTTGAGAGGAACTGTTCTTTACAATGATTGCTTCACTCAAATAATAACGGAATGTAGTTTTTGTAAAAGTTTTTAAGAACCCATCCGTATATTTCATCATTGTAAGGTTGTGATATATTTTGCAGACCTTAAAATGGAAGTTGATTATGTGTTTTGGTCAGGTTCTTCTAATAGCCATGTACTATGGTTTTGTTATGGTTTGTTTGGCCCTGCCAAGTCTCATATTAAAGTTTGATCTCAGCCATTGGAGATGGGGCCTGGTAGGAGGTGTTTGGATCATGAGAGTAGGTCCCTCATGAATGACTTGGTGTCATTCTTGTTGCAGTGAGTTCTCACTCTTAGATCCCATGAAAACTGGTTATTGAAGAGAGCCTGGCACTTCCTCCTTTTTCTCTTGCTTCCACTCTTGTCATGTGGATTCTGCACCTGGGCTTCCCTTCCATTGTGAGTGGAAGTAGCCTGAAGCCCTCATCAGAAGCAATTGCTGGCACCATGTTTCTTGTACAGCCTGCAGAACAATGAGTCAAATAAACCTCTTTGTAAAAGAAACTGCACAGCCTCAGATATTCCTTTATACATGTGGCAACATAGAAACGAACTAAGACACCATCCCTAGCCAAAAGTGATTAGGAGATTAATGAATCGAAAGTACCCATAGCAGGAAAATATACCAATGTTACAGACTAAGCAGTCTGTATATACCAGTATTATAGACTCAACAGTTGCTCAATCAGTCTGCCTTACTATAAATTTAGGCCAAAGGAATGACAAAATATGTATTCCATCTACTTCTTTATAAGTGGAACTCTGATTTTCTTTAAGTACTAGGTTTTGTGGAGATTCCCTAAGATGGTGTTTCTTATTTCTTTTTCATCTACCTGGAACGTTTATTATCCTTTTAGGAATAGAACAAAAAAAGTACCACAGTGGTAATGCAGCTTTTCTATCCAAATTCAGAATCCAGAAATTTTTTTCTAATTATATTTCAGCTTTCCTCTTATTTTTAAAGATTCCAGTGTACTTCTTAGCTTAGTTTGATCACAGGACTAAGTTTAAGGACCCTTGTCATAATCTGGGTTGGTGAAGATTTAGTAGTGACTGATTTGTGTAAAGAGTGCTGAGGATACGCAATGGGAATTCTTTTCCTCAGTCTCTACTTTCTTCAATTTGTACAGCAGCAAGATAAGTCCTAAAAGCACATCAATTATATCTTTGAAGTAAAGCAAGAATCCTTGCATTATCTTTCTTTACATTTTTTGCCTGATGTGGCTTAGGTCTGGAGGAAAATAAGGCAAACCTATAGCATGGCAGAGAACAGTTCAGGGACACAGGGTAAATGTGATACAAGGCGAACATGAGACGTTCAGGAGAAAGAAAGGGGAAGGTGTGAAGTTTCTGAGGATGGTTATCATGGCATGAAGTTGAAAATGATATTTGAAGTTAAGATGGAAAAAGACTGAGCTATATCAAGGAACTGAAATAAGCTGGTTTATGTGTAATATAGCTTACATTAGATGACTTCTCAAGATTCTTTACATTTGTAGAAATAAGGAATTGATAAGAAAGAATAGTTTTTAGGAAAGGCAAGAATGAAGGATTTATACATTAAAAAAAGAAAAATAGGAATAAGATAATAAACATAATAAGAAACAACCCGGCTCTCCACGGGCAGACAGCGGGAAATCATGGCAGCTGATGAAGATAACAAAAACCAAGTTCGTAAGGAGAATTGGCCAGATGAAGTCATGAAAGATGAACAAAATGAGGGATTAATTGGTTAAATTACAAAGGAAAATATTCAGCTAAAGAAAGAGATCCAAAAGCTTGAAGCTGAGCTACAAGAGACTGCCAGAGCATTCCAGATTAAAGAGGATCTTCCTGAAACAAAGATAAAATTCTTACTTGCTGAGACTTCTGAGAATGACAACCAGTTTTCAAATGTCTCCTGTTCATTTCAAGTGAACTCAAAAGTCACTTACAAGCTACAAAAAGGACACGCACTTATCACCTTTGAAGAAGAAGAAGTTGCCCAAAATGTGATAAGAATGAGGAAACATCTTGTACAGATAGACAAAGTAGATGTGGAGGTCATAGCCCAGCCAGTGCCCTTAAACTCAGGAGTCAAATTCCAGGTTCATGTAGAAGTTTCTAAAATGAAAATCAATGTTACTGGAATTCCTGATGAGCTGCCTGAAGATCAGATGAGAGACAAGCTAGAACTGAGCTTTTCTAAGTCCCGAAACGGAAGCGGAGAAGTGGAATGGGTGGAGTATGACAGGCCGTCGGGCAGTGCTGTCATCTCGTTTGTGGAAATGGGAGTTGCTGACAAGATTTTGAAAAGGAGAGACTATCTGCTTACTATCAATCGCAGCTGCCATAGAGTTTTGGTTTCTCCATATGTAGAAGAACACTTGAAAAAGTATCAGGTATTTTCAGGACTATCTAAGAGGACAGTGCTTCTGACTGGAATGGAAGACATTCATCTGGATGAAGAAATGGTGGAGGATTTAATTAGCATTCACTTCCAGCGGGGGAAGAACGGGGGCGGAGAAGTGGATGTGGTCAAGTGTGCCCTATACCAGCCTCACATCATGTACTTTGAAGAAGAGACTGATGGGATCATGTAACAACTAGAGCCTTTGAGCCCCAATCACTGGAAATGTTTGACAAAAATGAATATCCTTTCCCTTGAAAAGAAACTTCTAAGTTTTTGGTGTTCATTTATTCTTGGATTCAAAATAAATTTTCATGTTTTTGGATTCTTTAAAAAAAAAAAAAAAGAAACAACCCACGAAAAATTAAAAAGGCAAAATATAAGGGAACAGAAAGTTATAAAATCTGAAAATAATAGAATTAAAGAAATTTAAGATTTAAAAAAATGTTTCAAATGATTACTTTGCACTTATTACAGACCTTTTTTTATGTGCCAGTAACATGTTGAGAAAGTATACTCAAAGTATGGAAAAATATTTGTATTCATCATTTTTATGTTTACATGGCATGGATATTCAATGTTTAGGAAATTTACATTGAATTAAAATTTTAGTTTTTTCAGATTTATCATTCCCAGTTTATAATATTAATATGACTTGATTCTACATTATGTAATTTGTGGATAAGATAGTATGAAGATTAGTCTTTCCTTTGCTTGCACTCTGTTTCTACTATTCTGTTATACACATTCAGAGAAGATGATTATAGAATAGACTGAAAATATTAACACTATCAGAAGTAGGTATCATAGGAGATAAAGCCACATATAAATAATTTTTTTTCCTATTGTCTTTTTTCCATCAATTAGGAATTTTTATTTTTGTAAACTGACTTAAGCAAATATTTTTAGGCAAACTCTTGGGATTTGATTGATAAAGGCTGTTGCCAATTATTATAAAGGGAAGTTTGGATCAAATTCTATCATGTAATACACATTTTTAAAAAAAGCAAAAAGGCACAAAATAGTCCTACTCCTTATTTTATAAGTTTGATGAAATCCCAGCTCTCTATTATTTAGGTGCTCTGACAGCACTTTGCATGAAACATCACTCAATATGTACGTGAAAATATTTGGGGACAGAATTTTGCTACCCTTGTTCTTTTTAATCAGGTCTCATAATGCTCCTAACCAATGAGTATACATACATGGCAAATCTCAGATGTGTTACTGGAGTGTATATATGGTCAGCAAAGCTTCTTGGGTTTTTGTAAGTATTTCTGCAAAGTGAGTCAGTGCCTTTGAAATATTTAGGCCCATCTACAGATTTGGAACATTGCTATTTTTTTCTTCAGTGCAAAACATGTTTTAATATTCATTAGATATTCATTAGTCTGATTATCAAATATCTCTTTCTTCAGTCACTAGAGACAGGCATGGCTGAAATATTTTCTGATTAAATGTTGGTTATACAGAAAAGCATATAATAATATCATTATATTCTCCCTACTCTCCCTTCTCTCTCTTAGATACTCATTGTTATTCTCTCATATTTACATCTGTATGTAGAGTCAGACTCACATAAACATATACTCATGTGAACATATATTTTTTAAATCTTCCCTATTATGTAAATGAGTAGGAAACTTCCCAAGTTGCTTTTGTGTACATGAAAAAACAAATCTGATTTGGTGTTCAAAATACTTAATAATGTGTGCCTCCCTCCAACTCTCCAAACTCATTTTCTGCTATTTCATTCTCTATGTTTAATGCTTCAACCTCTCTGAACATCTCATAGTTCCTTGGGTAGCTGTACCCTTTTCAGCCTCTGTTCCTTTACATATTCGGTTCTGTGCCTGGAATGTCTTCTCTTATCTTTTTTATCTGGCTAAATCTTTAATACTTGTTTCAGACGTAAAGTCTTGTATGCATTCATTTACTAGTTTTCTGTGTGAAATTACTGCTTCCTTTGTATTCCTATAACATAATATTTTCTATTTGATTGTGGCAATAATCATCATTATGATGGAAGAATTATATTGTGATAGCTAAAAATATTGGTTGTATTGTGTAAATTTCACTACTTTAACACTTACTTCATTTCATCTTTTTCCCACATTATTTTGTGGCTTATCTGCTTGTATTTTTCCCAAATACACTGAAACTAACCTACTTACTCATATGGCACTATACCTGGGCATGTGGAAGGTGCTCAGCAAATCTATGTAAGAAAGAATGAATATAAAAATGTGACTTTTCAGTACATAGTATTACAGATAATGTGTGATCATAATTGTTCTCTAAAAAATATAGAATAGAGACAGATACAGTGTGAATAGAATGCAAAAGCCATAAGGAAAGAGTGTTTTTTTCCTATAGAATATATTATAGAGAATTTTATGGATATGTTAGAGCTGGCAGTTCTAAACATTTTTGACATTAGAGACTGGTTTCATGAAGAACAATTTTCCATGGACATGGATGGGGGAGGGAGAGGAACCTGATAGGAGGTGGAGCTCAGGTATTGATTTAAGCAATGGGGAGAATGAAATACAGATGAAGCTTTCTCACCTCTGGCCTCCTGCTGTTTGGGCTGGTTTCCTAATAGGCCAAGATACCTGGCCAGGGGGCGGGGGACGGCGGTGTTAGAAGACTGGAGAAAGCCAAAGAAAATGCAAATAAAATTACTTTTGTCTAAGATGCTTTAGCTTATATTATTGATTGGTGGATTTAGCATTTATGCAGTTATTTAGGGCAATTGTAATAGAATTAAGTAATATTCATCATGAGTATAACATAAAAGATATCAGCAAAGGGAGATGAGAAAGGACTGCTATGAGTTGGAAATAAAAGCCATTTTTGTCACTGCCCTTCAATCTTTTTGCTTAATGTACCTCCTAAATGAATTGTGAAAATGGTTATCAGTTTGCACATTTTAAATTAATATTCAAAGTAGTTTTTATCATAATTTTAAGTAGTTACAGATACCATAGTTAACATATTATATGTTGTGTACATGCTTTAAATGAATTTTATCAAAACTTTGTAACTCCACATTTAGCTCATTTAATCATGAAAAATGTTCACCATATAATCTAATTGTCCCTATCAGTCCTTATTGCCAAACTACTTATCTAAGTCACATGGTCTGTCAATGACAAGTCTGATTTCATTTTTAAATTAGATGAACACTTCATGACAGCTGTCCACTTCTAAATTCTAATTGTGAGGTAGCTATATAGATTGATTTGTAAACATACAGACTGGCAGAAAGGCACAGAGTCTTACTGCAATGAAATGAGAAGGCATCCTTCCCTTCAATTTTTTCTTGCTTTGCTCCTTAAGTGTTATCCGGCTAAAATTTTTTTTTTAAAGAGATTGAGTCTCCTCTCTTGCCCAGACTGGATCATAACTCACTGCAGCCTTGAATTCCTGGGCTCAAGTAATCCTCCTGACTCAGCCTCCCAAAGTGCTAGGATAACATGTGAGCCACCATGCCTGGTGTTTCCTCTAAGATCAATGTTTTCTTGAATTATCCCTTTGCTTTATCTTCTGGAGATGTTTATGCTAGGGAACAATGCACCAGAACAAGGTTAGGGATGGGTAAAAGGTGTCCTTTCTTGTTTGTAATGTACAAACAGAGCAATTGTAAAAGGGGAAAGAAGAAAAAGAAAACTGGAGGATTGTAAGTGCCTTCTCAGGCAACCACTTTTAGAAAAGAGCACACATGGAACTTGAAGGTTTGGTAACAGATTAAACATCTATATCTAGATTACCTATGAAAAGTTTTTGTTTACATTTTCTTAAAGACTGCTGGAATGAGTTGTGTCTATGTAACATAATAGGCATAACACTATGCTCACAAGATAAATTGACTGTGACACTCAAAATATACTTTCTGGTGCTTTAATGAGTACATTACACCAGTACCCTTTCTATGTCTTACATTCAAGAGCGTCCCAAACACTGCAATCCTATTGCTTGCCAATTGCAAAAGAAGAGAGGGGATGTATATGTGAATGGTCAGAGAGAAGGTTGTCCAAAAGAGAAGTCCCTTTCTTAAGTGTAAAGAACAGGATGAAGAGTTTGACATTCTAAAAATAGTCAGAAAGCATCTCCAGGGATTTTAGTGAGTTCCACAATATAGTGATAAGACTGGTCGTAATATTTGTTTCATGAAAATACATTTTGATCTGTGGAGTGATGAGTAAGAATAGGATTAATTACTAATACCCTACTTCATTAATATTGACTCATCAATATTTATATACAAGAAAAGAAACTTTTTTTTTCTTTTGAGACAGAACCTCACTCTGTCCCCCTGGGTCAAATGCCATGGCATCATAGTTCACAACAACCTCAAACTGAGGCTTGAGCAATCCTCTTGCCTCAGCTTCCCAAGTAGCTAGGACTACAGGCACCTGCCACAACACTCAGCTAATTTTTCTATTTTAGAAAAAGTCTCTATTTTAGAGGAAGAAAATCTCTTCCTCAGGTTGGTCTCAAACTCCTGAGCTCAAGCAATCTACCTATTTTAGCCTCCCAGAGTGCTAGGATTACAGGCATGAGCCACTGTGCTTGGCCAAGAAAAGAAACTTTTAAACTTGGATTTCCTTGTGGTTTTTTTAAACTTTATTTTTTAACTGAAAAACTATTCATTTCTAGCATGAAACATATGCAAAATTTTTATTTTCACTTTAGAAGGTTTTCATTTTAAAGATTGGTTTACATGGATATCATTATGAAAATGCTTAAAGTAAATGTTTATACCAATATTGATCTAAGATTCTGCCTGTAATATTTTAAAGATATCTACCATTACTTTATGAACCCAATCTTTGTATTGAGTTATAATGCAATACAATATACAATTAAAGTCTGGCCAAAATTAGGAGAGCTTTCTATTGGGAAATTCACTTAGCTGTTTAAAAAACATTTAAAGATGTTTGTATTTTAAGGCTGGGCATGGTGGCTCACGTCTGTAATCCTAGCACTCTCGGAGGCCAAGACGGATGGATTGCCTGAGCTCATGAGTTCAAGACCAGCCTGAGCCAGAGTGATATATATCTCATCTCTAAAATTAGCTGGGCATTGTGGTGGGCACCTGTAGTCCCAGCTACTTGGGAGGCTGAGGCAAGAGAATCACTTGAGCCCAAGAGTTTGAGGTTACTGTGAGCTGTGATGCTACAGCACTCTACTAGGGCAACAAAGTGAGAATCTGTCTCAAAAAAAAAAAAAAAAGAAAGTTTGTATTTTAGCCACACTGAATTACTGGTATGTAGCTAGAAAGAATATGTGACAATCAATTTATTCCCATTGTTGTATTATACTATGTGCGTGTGTGTGTATGTGTAAAAACAAGAATCTGTGCTAGAGTGAAAACAACTCCATATTGTGCTTATAGCTCAGAAATATAAAATACATTCTGTGGCTATAACAAAAAATATTCCAGCAGGTTCAAAAGAGATTTGAAATGAGAAGCCACCCATTTTCTGTTTGTAGAAGCAGTAGCACTTTGCAAATAAGCTATTCTACCTTCAGAATAGTATAGTAGATGGTTTTATGGAACTTGCTGATTACAAAAATCCACTTTTACCTTTTTTTCTTACTGGCAGGTGTTCTATTGGCTTGCAGCCAGAGGCTGTGAGTATAGTGCAGCCTGTGGTGTCCCCCAGAGTGCTGAAAATGCCAACAATCCAGCTGGCTGCTTATAATTGCATTGATTGTGGTCTGACAACCAGAACTTCAAGAAAGAAATGTGATGAATATAGAAAAGTATTTTACAAACTTGATCAGATTACAAATTTCATCTCTTTTTTTCTTTCCTCCATAGATATGATATCTGCACTTATAAAAATAAGCCCTGTGGAACACTGGGTAAGTTTTCTAACAAAGGGAGGATAGTTCAGATTGTCTCTTTGGACCACTGACATTACTGTTTATTATTAATTTGATAATTTTCCTTTCTCATACATCTAAAAACTGTTAAGCCTGACCTTTGTGGATATGTCCATTACTAGGAAACAAAGATTCCCATAAAATATTATGTAAATTTCATGGTCTTGGTAACTGGAATGATGATTAAAATTAACTTAAAAGATAATTCAAAATCATCAAATAATAATTATAAATCAAAGTTACTGCTCATTTTTATATAATTTATCTCTGTAATATATTTTTTATCAAGGAACTTGAGAACAAGTAAAGGAAATCAGCATCTTTAAATCCCAGCATAGAAAGGAAAAAGAAAAAAAGAAATCTGGGGATACTTAAAAGGGAAGCATTAAGAATAATACTTATTTTGGTATAATTTTGTGAAAAGGAGATAGCCCCATAAATTAAGATACTATGGGAAGTTTTCAGTACCCAAACAACATCAACAAAAAAGCTATTTTGTAAAATATAATAGCCAGAGGTGAAAAAGGACAAGATTATATTTTTAGTATTCTCTAAATATCATTTGTTTTTAAGAAAACATTTCTGTAGTATTCTAGATTTTAAAAAGTTACATTTTTATTACAGAACATAATTTTTTAATGATTGAAAGTTAACTGCAAATAAAACGCACAAAAATGGTAGCTATCCAATAGACTAAATTTTAAGCAACTAGAGTTAATTAAAAGAACAGGATCTTTTTTATAATAAATCTTTTAGTGTCAGAGAGAATTTACAGACTCAGAAGGTAAGCAACTGAAGGTGAATTCTCTAGTATCCCAATGACAAGTCTCACTTTTCTTCCTGGTAAAAGAAAAGTTATGAAACTGATTCCTATGTACCTCATAAGCATTTTGGGAAGATTAGGTAAAAGTAGATAAGATTTGGAAGAAAAAGTGTTACCACTTTTTGGGGAGTGCAGTGAGAGACACTCTATAGAGATTAAAATTTCTCTTGATGCTTTTTCCTGCCTTCTCAGTCTTCTCCTACCCTATTTCCTTTAGGATTTGTGGCAAAAGAAGAAATCCCAATTAGCCAAGTCTGGGTATTGATCGTGGAGAAATCTCCTAGCTAAAAAGCATAGTAGAGCTCTGCTGAGAGAGCTCACATCAAAAAGATTTACTTTGTAGCATTTTAGGTTTACAAAAGCAACATAATCCAACCAAGGGGTCCCCAAACTGGAAACTAATAATTGGCTTTGACAGTTTCGGTGTATTATATTTCGTAGTTTATTTAAGCTCTTTGTTCATCAATTTTCTTATCTATGAATTAGGGGTAATATCCTCCTTGTGTTGAAGGGAAAAAAATATAAGTATGTTTACTTAAGAATTACTATAAAAATGAACTAGTGTTATTATTTAATATAGAAATTGCCTTTTATGTTTAAATTTGCTGTTCAAATCTGCTAAGAATTTACTAAGTGCTTAAATCATTTTAGATATAATAGACACTAAGCCTCAAAGCAGTAAGCTAGAACTTGTATATTTCTAGTATATATATTTTGAGGACATATATAAGTCTATATATGGACATATATGTATAATTCTCATTTTATAAATATTGTTTTTCTTGTTTTTGAGTGTAGATTATTGCATTGAGATATGTCCTTCTGTGTAATTAGTAATACCACTGCCTAGTACTTTTGCTGTTGTTTTTGTCAAAGATTTGAGGTATATTCTTATCCTACATGTTCTTTTATTTTTAACAAAATATTGTGTTAAAACTTTCAACTAGTTTGAATTTCTAGAATCAATAGATTAATAGTTGGGTACATGTCAATTCATTTTCAAGCTCAATTAAATTATGTTACATTATACATGATTATATTTTATATTATTTCTTGTAGTAAAAACTGAATGAGCTGTGTATATATACATGTGTTGACTTCCATTTGTGAAAACTATATTATCAGTACAGAATTGATGAGATTATTACTTTTTGAGGTGTCATTCTAGTAACTTTTATGCTGATTTTTACACTGATTTTTGTAACTTAGTAATTCTTGTGACCAATTTTAACATGGCTAAGCAGGTTTAAGGGTGTAAACTGTGGTCATCAAACTGAGGAAATCTAAATGGCCCAAATAGCAATCAAACCCCTGTTAACACAGTCACACATAAGAACTTTGACAGCTTCAATTTTATAGGGATACAGAAAATGGTGGGGTATGTGTTGAAAACACATTAGAATTTAAAATACTCTTTCCTTTTATTTACTATTTACCTATATATTTCAACAAGTAGTAGTTACATAAATATATTCTTTCTTACATAGTTCTTTTACTAGACCTAACGATTTTATATCAGATATCAGAGGTAAATATGTGCGTATAAATATGCCTTGAGGAATAATTGAGAATTCTCAATTCTCAGCCACATGATACATACCAAAAAGCAACACAGCAACAACAAAAAACTCAATAACTAACCAATGGAATAATATGTATATTTTGGGGCTGGGCACAGTGGCTCATGCCAATAATCCCAGCATTTTGGGAGCCTGAGGCTAGGGGATTGCTTGAGGCCAGGAGTTTGAGGTTGCAGTAAGCTATGATTCCAGCAAGAGCCCATCTCAAAATATATGTATATATTTACATATACATGTTTATTTATTTATTTATTTGGGGGAGGGGAATATAAGACATGTCAATTTAAAGTGACATGTAATTCTGTTTGTTTGTTTGTTTGTTTTTAATAAAAAAAAATCCCACATTCCATAAAGCTGACACATGAACAGCGTTCAGAGTGATTTTGTTCTTCCCATGTTATGGGCCACGTTGAACCCAATAGCTTAAATTCAGATAATATACTACAGCTTCTTTTTTATTCTCACTGTCTGTATGTGTTGGTGGTGATTAAATGTGACAGTCATTAAATATTCTTAATTAACCCCACCAAAATTGTTATCCTGATCTACTAGTTCCTCTTTTTATGTCTTCATTTTCAAATCCCAATACCCCCTAAGTAAATGGATGGACAGCCCAAGGGTATCACCATTCTTTATAACTCTGTGAGGCAGAAATTAACTCCTTCCCCCTAAACTTCCCCCCTCATATAAAACAGTGAGAAAAGCAATCTATTAGCAAATCTAGCACTAACTTCAACTTAGTTCCAATGTATTTATTGTGTTGATATTTACATTAGTAAATACAGAGAAACAATTTCTAGAGCTTTTTTGTTAGTAAAAATATGCACTGAATAGTATTTATTGTTCCAAATAAGTGCAACTAGGAAATTGTACATAGCAAAGAATATTGCCTAGAGCACTTAATAAATGTTCATTGACTTGAATTGCAATTACTTTTGATAGGAAAGTAATTATTAATGTTTGGGTGATGATAGTAGACTAACATAAAACATATTTTTCCTACTTTAACTTCTAAATAACTTGTTTCTATGTGTATTACCTATGATTTGGCATCTGTTTCCTTATAACAGGTGACATTTTTTTCTTTTGCACAAAAACTCTTTTTCTAAGCATTGTTTTAAAGTTCTGTACTAATTTACAGAGCCAGATAATCATTTGAAAATAAATATTAAAATTTTACATATTAAAATTCCTGAGGGGAATTGAAGGGAGATAGGAGAAAGGAAAAATGACACTGAATGTGTGAATGATTTTCCTCCCACTAAGATACTAAAAGAAATTATTGCATCACTATTAGAACTAATTTCAGAAGATTAAAAAAATGCAAAACCTCCCATCTTTAACAGTTCTTTCTTTTTTTCTTTTGAATCATTCATCTTATTTTTATAAAAGTGTCATTTTAAAAAATCATTTGGGATTCCCCCCCTTTTTGTGACCAAAAAGCTGCTTATATATTTTTATGAACCCACTAAACTTAAACAGATCTCTTTAGAAAAATAATGTGGATATATTTTGCTTTCTACAGCCTGAAGAATGTTAAAATAGAAATGCTTTCTTGAATTCCCTTTTCTGGCTCAAGTTACTAGGTGGTCCCAAGTTACCAGAAGTAAAATTTATAAATCTAACCCCTAGTCTAGACATTTTCCAGCACTGACTGCAGTTCAAAAAATATTAATGTCTAGCCGGCAAAGTGAAATTCCCCCCAGTGATTTTGCAAATGACTAGAAAGTTAACCTTTTGCCAACTGCTCCTTCTGTGCGTGGAGGTTATTAAAAAGAATCCAGGCATTTATAAGTATGGGCTTTTTAAGACTGAAACACCTTGGCTTGACCCTTTGTGTCTCTTTCTGTTTATTCAGGCTTGGCCTCTGTAGCTGGAATGTGTGAGCCTGAAAGGAGCTGCAGCATTAATGAAGACATTGGACTGGGTTCAGCTTTTACCATTGCACATGAGATTGGTCACAAGTGAGTGAGTTTAAGAAAATCAAAATAAATTTTAGAACTCCACTCTTGAACAACTCATAACTACTGTGTGGAAAGCCTGTGCTCAACCATATTTTATTGCCTTTTTGTCTGATTTCAATAAAGGATGTTATCATTTTGGGTAGTGGGATAAATCATCTTAAGAACTGGAGACTTGTTAAATAATCTTTGTGATTCAATGACTAACATCTTCAGGGGTGAATACACCACACTTAAGTTTTGGTATATATATTTGAAAAGCTTTAGCTTTAGCTCAGTCTCTTCAATACCTGGCTCCTGATAAGGTCCGGTTGTTTAAGTGGTCTTTATTTTCCTTATGTGGCAACATATACATATACATACATATTTTTTTAAATCACTGACGGCACTAACATAAAATGTACTTTTAGTTTTCACTCTGCGTACAGCTGCAAGCATACGTTTTTTTCAAGGAATAAAGATGTGCAGGCATTGCTATGTAACTTGTATTTTCAGGTGCATTTGTGTGTCACTGAAAAGAACTGTTACAAGTGTAGTGAGATCTCATCCTTACTTCTTTTTAGGAGGACCTGAAGTTTAAAATATTTGCTTTAAATGAATCTGTGCCAATGGAAAACTATCCTTATACCCCCTCAATGGCAATAAAACCCTTTCTTTATTTCAAACAGCAGGCCATAGTAAATGTAAAACCTTATTCATATGGAGGGAGAGAAGTTTGACAATATCTTTCCTTATTTCAAACATTTGTGTTCCTATGTCTGAAAGATGACTTGTCTTTAATTAGTCACTTTCTAATGTGATTCTGATGCTCTTATGAAGGTAAAAACTAAGCAAAAGAGCTTTTAATTCACTGAAAGGCAAAGTTTTTACATCAGGAAACCCCTTTTCCTCTAAAATGGAAATTATTAACATTTAGCAAATGACCAATTATATCCGTTAACGAGAAAATGAGAAAACTTCAAAAAGATAGTCAAGCATTTTTAGCTAAAAAGCAGCCTATTCTCAGGGACTCCTCATATTTGTATGATATAAGTTTTATAATCTCCTTTTTTGATGGTACAGTGGATGAGGAAAAAGAACAAATAAAAATAAATATTTATACACTTGTCTCAGAGATAATTCCTGAGATAAAGTTTTAGTTCAGCTTTTTTCTTTTCAAGTGTGAGTAAAATTGGGTCAGTCTATTGTATTATTTATTTATTTAGTAGACATGGGGTCTTACTCTTGCTCAGGCTGGTCTTGAACTCCTGAGCTTAGGCAATTCACCTGCCTTGGCCTCCTAGACTGCTAGGATTATAGGAACCATGCTGGCCTGTTGTATTATTTTAAAATTGCAGTCAGATTTTATCAGGTTGGTATGGATTTAAGTGGAAATAAAAATAAATAGCAAGTTTAAAATCTGACTTGATTGGAACATAGGAAAAGTCAGTATTACATTTTTAATGAAGTCTTAAAAATATTAGTATTCTAGCTTCCATTGCAGTAAACAGCAGGAGAACAAAAGGAAAAAGCCCTCTTAACCTGGCAGATCTTTAATTCACTTAAAAATCTGGCTCATTAATGACTGTCATATTTTTATGCAAGCAGTTTGAATTTAATACATTCTGTTAGATTCAATTACATTGGAAAGTTAGGGCAAGTAACATACAGTCTATGAATGATGTGTGTATGAAAGTACTGTTATCTTGTGTATTCATAAGTCAACACATGTATTTCAAGTCCCATTCTTCTATGTACTTAAAGAGCTGAGATGAGAGGTTATCTCTGTTATCTTTTATAAGGATTCTAACTGGACCACCTCCCAGGCTTCCTAGGTTTTTGTTATTGTTGTTGGCCTATGGGCAAATCCTTTAAATTCTTTTCAAGATGAATGGTCTGTACCTTCATCTTGTAGAAAAACTGTGCAAAAAAAGTAAAATATACCTTTCAAGTTCATGTACCTTAGAGGAGTGGTCCCCAACTTTTGACACTGGGGACCAGTTTCAGAAGACAGTTTTTCCTTGAATGGGGGTGGGACTAGGGATGGTTTCAGGATGATTCAAGTGCATTACACTTACCTCAGATCATTAGCCATTAGGATTAGATTCTGATAAGGAGCACACAACTTACATCCATAGCCTGGGCAGTTTACAGTAGGGTTCATACTCTTCTGATAATCTAATGGGAGTGATTTGATAGGAGGCAGAGTGGGGTGGTGATGAAAGCAGTGGGGAGTGGCTATAAATACAGATGAAACTTTGCTCACTGCCTGTCTCTCACCTCCTGCTGTGCTGCCCAGTACCTAACTGGCTACTATGACAGTATACTTCTGTGGCATGCAGAGATGGGGACTGGTGTTGGGGACTACAGAGTTAGGGAATATCTGTTTCATGAATGAATATCTCTTTACTTGTTTTTAAGATGTTAGGGCTTAGCTTTCCGGTACTTAGTAAGTCAACTCTGGCCCAACCCATGTCATCATAAAAATATAGTGATCTCTTTTTCCTGAACCAAAGCAGTAGCCATCATAAATTTGAGGACTGTCTGGAAAGTATCTAGCCATGTAATATGAAAAATAAAGACATATATGGCTGGATACTCCCTTGCATGTCAAATATCTTTTTCAGATCAAGTACATGGAATTTTTTGGAAACTTTATCATTTAGTAGAATGAATGTTAAGTGATGTGATGAAATCTATAGATTCATTACAATGAAGATAATTTGACCATAAATTTCTGAGAAGAGTTCCTGCTAAGTCACTAGATTATGTGAATATTTTCTACCTTTCTTTAAATTGTGTAGAGTATGATTTTATACCCAGTATATACTCATGTAGGGGGATATAATATCCATCTTGAATAGCTATGGGATAACATTTTCTTTGGCTAGGCCTTAGTGACCACTTTCATTTCTCTCCATTCTTTTGTGAAAATAAGAAATTAGTTTCCTTGTCAAATGAAAAATTGAGGTTTATACTATATTTAAATGACATGTCTAGGTTTAATGTAGGCTATAAGCCAAAGGTACTTAATGAAACCTTATAGGAAAGAATGTTCTCTGAAAGATTTTTTTAAATTAATTATATAGTTGCCATTGGTTTTAGAGGTTGAAAAGATTATGATGTCAAAGGGAGATGGCAAGAATTTAGCCAGACATCTAGTATATTGAGAAAGCTATCTAATATATCTAAACTATACAAAAACAAATAATCTTAAAAAGAGGTCTTAAAAATACTTATTTTTTAAGGAATACATATTCAAGTAGATAGGAGTGAAGTGACAGGATGCCTAAGATTTGCTCTTAGAAGAAAGGAGAAAAAGAAAGAAAAAAAGAAAACACCTTGAATTTTGTAGTCTTGCTAATGTATTTATGGCAGTTTATTATGCTACTGTCCCTGCTATTTTGTTTATCTGATTTTTTCACAAAAATATAGGTTCTAAAATCATACAATTTTTAGTTGTGACTTATGTCATTTATTAATAATGAATGAATGAATTTAACTTTTGATTTTAAGTGAGTTTTTTAAAATATTAAAAATTGTATTGAAAGCTGTGGGGATATATTGGTTTTCCTTTTTTTTTTTTTTTGTTTGTTTTGTTTTTTTATTTTTTTTATTGGTTTTGCTTAAGGAAATAAATTAGTATTTTGTCTTAATAAGAAAACTTTCCATAGAAATTTGGTTAGGAAATGAGTTTTGATGTTAGTCTTACAAAATTAATTAGAAAATATTCTATTTCTGGATACTTTACTTTCTCATGAATACATTTAAAACATTATTTAGGTACATTTTATGAGCAGTAAGAATGTACCCATTTTGTATATGGTTCCATGAGTTTTACAAATGTGTACAACCCTGTACCACCACTGCAATCAAGATGTGAACATATCAGGGTGAGAGCGGTGGCTCACGCCTGTAATTCTAGCACTCTGGGAGGCCAAAGGCGGAGGATCACTTGAGCTCGAGAATTCAAGACCAGCCTGAGCAATAGCGATACCCTGTCTATACTAAAAAATAGAAAAACTCAGGCAAAACGATTGCTCGAGCCCAAGAATCTGAGGTTGATGTGAGCTATAAGGCCACAGCACTCTAGTCAGGGCACCAGAGTAAGACTCTATCTTAAAAAATATAAAAAATAAAAATAAATTAAAAATAAATAAATAAATAAAAGATATAAACATAGCCATAAACTGAAAAAGTCCCTCTTTCCCCTTACAGTTAACCTCTACCCTCCTTTCTCAGACAACCATGAATCTACTTTCTATCACTGTAGATTAGACATGTCTTTTCTATAGTTTAATTTAAGTGGATTGCTACAATTGGCTATCTTTTTGTGTCTAGGTTCTTTCTCTCAGCATGTTTCTTACATTTGTTTATGTTGTTGTGGATGAATGTAGTTTATTTTTTTCTGAATAGTATTCCAATCATGTATTACATTTGAGATTGTTTCTATTATGACTAGAACTACTGTGAACGTCTGTGTAAAGTATTGATAGAGATGTGTGCTATTCATTTTATAAGTGGTGTCTTGTGAAAAATAGACTTATAAAATGTTGATAATATCAGATTAAAAAATTTTCTTCTGTGGTTTGTACTATGTCCTAACAAATCTTCGTATATTTCAAGATATTCTCCTGTATTTTCCTCTAGAAGTTTTGTACTTTTAGCTTTTATGTTTGTATCTATGATTAATTTTGAGTTAATTTTTATTGATGGTATGAGGTACAGGTTGAGATTTGTCTTTTTTTCATATGACTATGCAGTTATTTTCACCACAATTTGCTTTAAGAGAAAGGTTGCTTTGCAGTTTTCTTCTAGTGTTCTTATTTATGTTTGGTATCAAAGTAAACTTAGTCCTATAAAACAAGTAAGGAAGTATAGTATTTTCAGGAAGAGTTTGTACATGTAACATTGATTTTATTTCCTCTTTAAATGTTTGATAGAATTCACCAATAAAAGGCATCTGAATCTAGAGTTTCCTTTGTGGAAAGATTTTTAATTAAAAATTTAATTTTCTTTTTATATTTTGAGTAACATTTTCTAAATTTCCTGAAAATCATCTAATTTTTTTTAGAAATTGTGTCTTTCAAAGTATTAATGTATTTCAGGTCAATTGTCCAATTTATTAGCATTCATAATATGTAATGATATCACTCCATTCATTCCTGATATTTATAATTTATGATTTCTCATTTTTTATTGATCAGTTTAGTGGTATGTTAATTAATTTTGTTGATTTTTTAAAAAACACATTTTGATTTTATTAATTCTTTTTATAGTTTGCTCATTTTCTATTTCATTGATCTACTCTTTATTATTTCCTTCTTTGTACTTACTTTGGGGTTAATTTGTTCTTTTTTTTAATTTTTTTAAGGAAGAAGCTTAAATTAATGATTTTGGATCTCTCTTTCATAAAATAAGCACTTTTAAAGCTATAAATTTCTCTATATGCCTTCCTTTAGCAGCATCTTATAAGTTTATTATACTGTATTTTCATTTTCATTCAGTTAAAAAATTTTTGTGTGTTCTTTCTTCTTGGATTGTGATCAAATAATTTACTCTTATTTTAATCATAGCTTTAATGTACATTAATGCAGTCATGGGGTACAATGTACTGGTTTTATATACAATTTGAAATATTCTCATCAAATTGGTTAACATAGCTTTCACAACATTTTCTTAGTTATTGTGTTAAGACATTTATTTATGTATTTATTTTAATTAAATCATTGCTGTATGCATTAATGGAGCCATGGGGTACAATGTGCTGGTTTTATATACAATTTGAAATATTTTTATCAAACTGTTTAACATAGTCTTCATGGCATTTTCTTAGTTATTGTGTTAAGACATTTATATTCTACATTTAGTAAGTTTCACAAGTACCCTTGTAAGATGCACCATAGGTATGGTCCCACCAATTACCCTTCTTTCACCCATTCTCCCCCCTCCCCTCTCCTCCTGTTCTCTTTTCCCCATATTCTTGGGCTATAATTGGGTTATAGCTTTCATATGAAAGCTATA
>NW_003852412.1:1564585-1593284 GCF_000181295.1 Otolemur garnettii | reverse complement strand
TTCTCTCTTGTCTCTGCTCCAAACCATCAGCTAATTTGCTAAGGTTCTGTCCTTTCAGCCTCCTTCTGGACGGGAGCTTCTGTAAAAAGCTGGCTGCAGTTCGCCATCTTGGCTCCGCCCCCCTAGAGTGTCTCTTATAAATTGAGGCGCATTCTGATTGGGTGCATAAATATTAATAATTGAAATCTCATCATATTGAGTATTACTCTTAACAAATATGAAATGACAATCCTTATCCTTGATTACTTTTGTTGCTTTAAAGCCTAGTTATCTGAGAATAAAATTGCAACACCTGCTTTTTTCTGACTTCCATTTGCCTGGAATATAGACGACCATTCCTTCACACTGACTGTATATGTATCTTTTAAGGCAAGATGAGATTCTTGTATGCAGTAGATATCTGGCCTGTTTTTGTATCCAGTCAGCCAGCCTGTGCCTCTTTAAAGGACAATTTAAGCCTTAAGACAATTATTCACATTAATTGAGAATATTGATAAGCCTGTTATAATTTTGGGTATCGAGTTTTTCAAAACTCTGGTGGACATTTTTAATCCTTTCACCACTGTGGAAGTTAGAATTTGATCAAAAGTTACTGAGTGAGTTTACTTTTGTGGTGGAAGATTATGCTGGTCATTATGGAGGATAGTTATGAGAATATCCTGGAGAGCTGGTTTAGTTATGGCAAATTTCTTCAACATGTGAATGTCATTAAAGTATTTAATTTCTCCATCATAAATGAAACTCAGTTTAGCTGGATACAGGATTCTGGGTTGAGAGTTATTTTGTTTTTTGAAGATTTAAAGTTGATGAACACCCTCTTCTAGCTTGAAAGGTTTCAGCAGAGAGATCTGCAGTCATTCTAATATTCCTCCCATTGTGGGTTATGGTTTTCGTACATCTGGCTGCTTTCAGAATTTTTTCCTTCATTTTAACTTTAGTGAAGTTAATTATGATGTGCCTGGGGGCTGTCTTATTCAAGTTGATTTCGTGCTGGAGTTCTGAAATTGTCTACTATCTAAAATTCAGAATCTCTTGGCATGTTTGGAAAGTTCTCTTTCATAATCTCATGAAGAAGAGCCTCTGTGCTTTGTGGAGCAACTTTATTGCCTTCAGGGATTCCTATATGGAGAATATTAGTTTTCTTCGTTATCCCAGAGCTCTCTGAGGGAATGATCCATTTTTGCTCTCCATTTCTTTTTCTCTTTGAGAGTTTGGGAACATTCAAAAGCTTTGTCTTCAGTGTCAGAAATCCTTTCTTCTGCTTCCTCCATTCTGTTACTGACGGATTCTACTGTATTTCTCAATTCTTTGAGGGCTGCAAAATCTTGTCTCAATGCATCAGAATTTTTGGTCATTTTGTCTTTGAATTTGTTGAATTCTTGAGACAACTTTTGAAATACTCCTTGAATTTCTAATTCCAATTTTGCCTCTATTCTATTAATCTTATTTGCAATCCAAATTCTGAATTTGATTTCTGACATCTTAACCATCTGTTTATGAATGGGATCTTCTGTTGTGTCTGCCATATTTTTCCTTTGGGGGGGTTGATCTACTCTGGTTATTCATGTTACCGGAGTTTTTCTGCTGATTCCTCTCCATGATAATTTTACACCATTTGGCTAGATGAGCAGATAAGGAGAGGTGTGGGGGGAGCTCCAGGAGTAGTGATTAACCAGCCCTTTGCCCTAAAGCTTGGCCTGGTGCCTGTACCTTTTCCCCTAGAGTTTTGCCAAGGACCCGTACAGTGCTATGGCCTGAGAAACTGTGGGCCCACTTGGTGTGGTGGGACTAAGTGGCTCTGTCTTGTTTTCAGCTGTTCTCTGTCCTACCCTAGTGAATCAGTTACTCTGGGTTGAAGTCTCAGCTGTGGAGAAATACCAGCAATTAAGTCATTCCGCCCCCCACAGGCAACAGTTAGAACAGCAAAATCAAACCTTCCCACAACCTCACATCCAGGGTACCACTTTGGATAGTCCTCGGGTGACTGACCCATTTCAAGAGGTCCGAATCAATTGTTTCAGTCAGCACAGGTCTCATGTGGGAGAGTTCAAAAGGTCTTCAGCAACTAGATAGCAAGGGTCTGCTGGTAGCTCAAGTATGAATCGCTCTGGTGCTCTGTGAGGTCAGAAGGACCCACCCAGCAAATAAATTCAGTCTGGGAAGGTTGATGCCTCCTTCCCCACCTTGCACTTCTGTCACACCCAGTCACTGGTAACCCCACAGGGCTGTGACCCAGTTCCCTCTAAGGAGCAGATGCTCCAGGGATTTGTGCCTGCCTGAGTCAGAGGGAGATCTATGTCTCCTCAGCCAGGCTGCTGCTCTCTGCCACTATCTGGCAGGGAGAGGTGGGGCCTGACAACCTCAGGTGCTTAATGGAGGCTGGGGCGGTCCACTCAGTTCCAGCCCTTCCCCGATTGATGTTGCTGGCAAAACAGAACAACTTTGCAGAATTTCTTTCTGTCCATGCTATATTCCCCTGCAGATCAGATGCTGTGTGAGGTCACAGAAACTGCATCTCAGCCTAGGTCTGTGCTGTCTTGTGTCAGGGCAGGCCTGTGCTGTTTTAGTTACTATAGATTTGTAATATAGGTTTGAAATTAGGTAATGTGATACTTCAAAGTTTTGTTCTTGCTTTAGGATTGCTTCGGTTATTTGGGCTCCTTTTGCGTTTCAAATGAAGCTTAGGATTATTTTGTTTTTAGATCTGTAAAGTATGACACTGATATTTTGATGGGAATTCACTGAATCTAAAAATCACTTCAGGCAATTTGGACATCTTAATAATGTTGATTTTTGTAATCCATGAGCATGGGATTTTTTCTATTTGTGTCATCTATAATTTTTTTCTCCAGTGTTTTTCAGTTTTCCTTGTATATATCTTTTACCTTCTTGGTAAAAGATATATACCTATATTCCTAGGTACTTTTTTGTAGCTATTATAAATGATATTGAGTTTTTTATTTCTTTATCAATTCTAGGAATCTTTTGGTGGAGTTTTCAGGGTTTTCTAGATACATATTGTCATATTGTCAGTATACAGTGATCATTTGACCTCATCTTTCCCTGTATGGATATCCTTTATCTTTTTTCTCATGCCTGATCGCTATGACTCGGACTCCCATTACTAAGTTGAAGTGTAAGTAGGCACTCTTGTTTTGTTACAGTTCTTAGGGTGAATTCAAGTTTTTCCCATTCAGTAAGATGCTGACTGTGAGTTTATTTCATTATTTTTATTTATTGACTTTTTTTCCTTTTTTTTTTGAGGCAGAGTCTCATTCTGTTGTCTGGGCTAGAGTTGCCTAGCTTACAGTAAACTCAGGCGATCCTCTTGCTTCAGCCCCCTGCATCATTGGTACTACAGACACCAGCCTTTTTCTTTTTTTTTCTTTTTTCTCTCTGTTAAGATGGAGTCTGGCTCTTGCTCAGCCTGATCTCAAACTGCTAAGCTCAAGGGATCCATCTGCCTTGACCTCTCAGAGTGCTAGTATTATAGATGTGAGCCATCACACCTGGGCTGTTTCACTATTTTTAAAAGCTGTTTCTTAAAGAAAAATTTAATCATATTAAGAAACATTAGGAAACTATTCCTTAATCCTATAATTATACATGTGTTATCTCTATGAAGAATTAAATGATCATCTACTTATATTTTCCTTTAGTTGCAAAAGTACATACTCTATACACTAGTGATTGTTTAACAAAATGCTTGCAAAACAATTATGTTGATAATATTAACAATATAATTATCTTCAGCTTAGCGACAAAACCTGAATTGGGCATCTGCTATAATTTTTAAAAGTATCTCTAGTCTAAATGTACATGTATTTATGCATTTATAAATGAACAGGTTATCTTTACTCTTTTCCTTCTTATAGATCTCCCAAAGAACCATTAAGAATTGCATATCAAAATCAAGAGTTAGCTGTTAACTCTGTAGTACAAAATGTATATTTCTTTCACCTTAACATAGTGAAATATGTTTGACATATGATGCAGTAACACAAAATTTAACTACAAATAAGCTTCCTCATACATCTTAAAAAATGAGAAAACATGAATTCAATTTTTTATGATACATGCTTACCAAATATTAAAAAATTTTGGTTTTGTTTTTAAAAATATAATTTCAAAAAAAAGCCATTGTGTAGAAAATGATATTTATATAGACAATATTTGACAAAAGCATGTGTATTAATAGATTGATAGACTCTGAGTTATGGAAGCTTAATTTAATGAATGATATCCAGATCATCAGGCCTTGGATTCTCATAAGGAACACACAACCTAGATCCCTTACATGATTAATTTACAGTAGGGTTCGGCTCCTCTGAGAATCTAATGGTGCAGCTGATCTGACCACAGGTAGAACTCAGGCAGTGAGGTGAGTGATCACGAGCAGCTGTAAATGCAGATGAAAGTTTGCTTGCTTGCCCTATGTTCATCTCTTACTGTGTAGTCCAGTTCTTAACAAGCCATAGATCAGTATTGCTCTGCAGCCCAGAGATTCAGAACTGCAGGTCAAACTCACTCTCATTTATGAGTCAAAACAAAAAGGAAAATTGCTAAACTAGAGACATGTAGTATTTATGTTATGTTTTTATGAAGAAAAATAACAATATAAAATTTTAAATTTGTACATAAAATACCACCAGGGTCATTTACCTGTAGAACCTTTTGATAATATCTACAATATCTTTTTAGAACTTATTCAATAATTTTCACGAATCTTTTCTTTGTTAAATTTGCTTTTCTTCAAATACTAATTCTGTAGAAAACTTAAAAATATAGCTGAACCTCTCTATAAGCTGACCACACAAGGGTGAAACAGACTGATCAATAAACAGAGATGGTCAACATAAGGACCTAGGCCTACTGTACTGATACATACATGAGGTGTGTATCAGTACAGCATGTTCAGACTATGAAAATTAGGCCAACTTAAGGAAATGGTCAATGTAGGGAGTTGGTCAACTATGGACATTCTACAGCATATTACATTTTGCTCAATTGCTAACTCCAACAGTGTTATCATATGCTATTACATTTCACAAGCATTGATTTACCATATTTTGCTATGTACAATGTGCACGTCTTTGCCCATATTTTTGAGGGAAAAATAAGGATCCTCATTATGTATGGGTAGTATGACTTGGGAGTGGGAGCACCCTAACAGGTTCATGGAGCCATTGTGCCCTCCTTCCCCAGTCTGTTGATCCCATAGAGATTCTGGCTGGGAGGGTCTGCGATCTGATGGGAGCAGCCAGAGTGGTCTCCACTGAGTGCCATAATCAGGGGAGGAGGCGGTGGCAGAGCTGGCAAGGCAGGCCATTTCTGTGGAGGTTGAGGGCTGAGGCTCAAGGCTCAACTATGCCAGGGGGACTAGCATCCCCACACAGGCCCCAAGAACCCACCTGGTTGCCTTTGGGTCTAGTGGCCTCAGAAGCTCCCACCCCACCAATCATGCATAAGACCATCTCAGTCTTGGCTCCCAGTCTGGCAAGAAAGGAAGGAAAGAGGGAAGGGGCAGCTTCCACTGAGAGGTGGCTCCAGGAGGATAGTGCAATCTACACATTTACCAGGGGAGCATTTGCCTTCCCCTGTGTGTCTCTGTTGGGCAAGAGCTGGCCACTTTCTCAAGAATTTGTTATCTCAAAAGTTTGGCCATAAATTGTGGGTGTGCATTATATACAGGAACACATTTTACACAACAAAATGTGGGGATACTCTGTAAAATCAGTTAAATAGCCTTATGTGGGTCACTCCTTTACATATAATAACAATTTATGCAATTATGTCTAGAATAAATTGTTTCAAGTTCCCAGGAAATGACTTGAAAATTTTAGCACCACGTCAGCTTATAAAGCTAAATTGGCTATCTTGTCCAGGTGATCTGAGAGGAGAAATCAATTGCTAAGTTGTCTGACCCTTTACTTTTTTATCTTAATTTTGGAATCTTAATGTTGCTTTCTATAAAAAAATGCTTGGGCTTGGCACCTGTGGCTCAAGTGGCTAAGGCGCCAGCCACATACACCTAAGGTGGTGGGTTCGAATCCAGCCCGGACCCGCCAAACAACAATAATGGCTGCAATCAAAAAATAGCCAGGCGTTATGGTGGGCGCCTGTGGTCCCAGCTACTTGGGAGGCGGAGGCAGGAGACTCGCTTGATCCCAGAAGTTGGAGGTTGCTGTGAGCAGTGAAGCCATAGCACTCTACCCACGGGGACAGCTTTAGGCTGTCTCAAAAAAAAAAAAAAATACTTGATAATATTTTAATTATCTTTTTTGTTCAGATGGTCTTGATGATGGGTTAACAGGAGATTTACATGCTTCCTAAATGTTTTCCCACATACTGAATGAAGAACTATTCTCATAAGAGATAATATAATGTCCAAGGTTAACTTTGATGAGAGGGCCATCAGGGAGTGTTAAGCCTCAGAGAAGAGATAAAACCTGCTGGATAGGTGATGTCACCACACCAAATGAATACAACTAATTTTTTACCTCTGTAATGAGAGTTACAATTCTTAAGATCCTATGTTATTTAAAATTTTATTTTAAAATATAACTTGCATATGAAAAATTGATTAGCAACCATAGTGTCAAACTCATAATTTTTAGTTATTTTTCCTGGAAAAATTAAACAACTAAGGGCTTTGATGAAACCTGGCAATACACACCTAATTGCATCCTTTTTCCCTCTTAAGCCATACTCCACTGTCACTGTCTTCTCTATTTCTTCTGCCCTTCACTTTGTATTATTACTTAGAGCACAATGCATAAGCATATTCATAAATAAAATAACACTCCAATAAAATAAGTTGGATAAAGCAACCATGTATTGCTATGCTAAAGATAATAAGGTTTTTTCTAAATTGATCTAGTTTCTCATACTTTCTGCTATATAACCAGTAGGGGTCTATTTAAAGCTAATTGTATAAACTAATAAATTAAGCACATTATATCCAACTCACACTGTGAGAACTTTATTAGTTTAATCTGGCATCAGAGCTTAGATAAAGATTAAGTCAGGAAATTGTCAATATCATGGAAGTCTTATGGCTAGCTGTAAGTGTATGCCCCAAGAGGTTGGTGTATAAAGGACGCTGGAACTTTAATACCCCAAAGCCAAACAGAATTTTGACTCGAAAAGAAGCAGAAGGACTACTGGCCAGAGTTTAAGAGTCTCTGGAGCAGGGGAAATAGGTGAGGTATAAGCTACTGTCTTGTTCACAAGAAACAGAACCAGAGCCCAACTACTAGAATTGCCTTAAAAACTAGAATAGAACTGGACCAATAAATAATATGACATCTTTTAAGGCTGTCTCATAAAGCCAGTGTCCTTGATCTCTTTATATTCTCCCTAACAATGAACAAAATTGGTCCTATATCCCATTAACAGAGTTGAGCCTTCCTATGTATGTGAATTCTGTAATTTTACTTATGGAAATGGCAAGAACAAGGGGGACAGAAAAAGGCAAAGTTCATTATAGTGAGTGTGGAACTCATGTCAGATTCTAAGGATCTCATATTCAAGAGAATATTTATTAGATCTACATTTTAACCTTGTGAGACTCCTTAGTTTATCCAAATTAAATCTCAGCTTTCACTAAGATTTAGCTCACTTCACTAAGCCTCTAATCCTTCATCACCAATTATTAAACTCTGATCATATTCTAGGTACTGTGAATAAAATGAAATATAAAACATACTATCTGCTCAGTGAGATAACTAGTAAATATGGAATCTGGTGTCAAGTCATACATAGCTTAAAAATTTATTATTAATGGCCACTTTGGCAGACAGTTTTGTAGTTTCTTAAAAATCTAAGTATGCTCTTACCATAGGACCCCACAGTATGTAAATATGGAAATAAAGCTATTAAAGATTTCAGAAGATAATATAGAAGTAAATTCCTTAAGGTAAGAAGCATTTTTAAAATAAAACAAAAGAATATAAAGTATGTGATTGACCAGTTCAACAATACTAAAAAAATCAAAGTTTAATAAAAAGATACCATAAAATGAAAAGACAAGGTATGGTGTAGGGAAAGATGTTTGTAACACATTTAACTAGCACTGTTCAGTTTCAAGTATGTATAAAGAACTACAAATTAATAAAGTCAAATAACCCAATAGAAAATATGTAAAGTTCTTTATAAAAGAAGACATTCAAATGATTATTTGGCTTATAAAAAAGATAGCAAACCTAATTAATATTCGGGGAAAGGCAAATTATATCTGGCATGACTGGCCCAAATTAAGTCTGACAGGAGGTGGTGCCTGTGGCTCAAGGAGTAGGGCACCAGCCCCATATACAGGGGTTGTGGTGGTGTGTTCAAGCCCAGCCTTGGCCAAAACTACAACAAAAAAAAAAGTCTGACAGAGGAGAATTCTGGGAAGATAGCCGAGTGGTAACAACCCTGGGCAGAGGCTCCTGAGCAGAAGAAGAAAAACTGGATGGAATCAGACTCTATGAAGCCAAAGACAGGGAGCTGAGCCAAGAAAAAAGTTCAGCAAGCTGTAAATCCAAGGAAGCGCATTCAAGAAAACAAATTACAGGTACAAAGCCTATGGACTAGAGGACAGGAGACCTCTCCTCCAAGCAGGAGGCCTGCCGCAGGCTATCTGTGAATAAGCAGGGAACAAAAGACCTCTCATTTTACCTCACTGGAGAGAGCCACTAAACTCCAGGTCCCTTTCTCCAGGGAGGCCCCACTTATGAGCCTAGATACCACTCCACCAGGCATAAAATTGAACAGATATTTTCCCCCACAAGTCCAAACTCCCAGTCCACCCTTTCCCCCTAGCATGAAGTTCTGCCCCCTGCAGAGCACAGAGTGTTTGGTCTTGTCCTGAGAGACCTGGGCATAGGGTAGATCGCCAACCACCAGGTCAGTATCTGTGATTAATGGGAAAGAAAGAAGGTGTAGGAAGAAAGGGACACATGGTAGGAGGAGCATACCCCTGGTTATGACTATGCCCAGCCAGTGGTAGTGTTGACCCTCAGTTTGAGCTGTGTCTGGTGGGATGGGGTGCAGAACACCTGGCTCTGATGGCACCCACAGCAGGAGAAAGGTTGCCCCATATGGACTGAGTCTGGCAGACAGGGCTGGTCCCCAGCCCCTGCTGGGCCTGTGAGCAGAGGCTTGATAGGCGTGAACTGTGGCCTGAGAGCAAGGGAGTGGACCCCTAATTCCAACAGAACCCTCCAGTATTGGCTTACTGGGTCTGAACCAAGACCTTAGGGCTATGGCGTGGTCCACTGCCTCCAGCGAGGCTGGTGAGCAGATGCTTACCAGGTGAGGACTGAGACCTGAGGGCAGAGTGCAGTGCCCTGACTCTAATAGAGACTGGGAACAGAGGCTTGTCAGGCAGTGGACTGAGACTGGCAGGTGGGGGCATGGCCCCTGGCTCCAACTGGGCCTGTGAGCAGAGAAGCAGACAATAGTGTAGACTGTCTTGCAAGTGGGAGTGTGGATCCCTGGCTCCAATTGTGCTGTTGGAGACCCATGAATCCTTCTCTCTTGGGCAGGGTTGGCACTGCCTGAGATAATTTGGCTGGAACCGTGTCTGGGGCTGTCCATTCAGGGACATTCTGAGGTTGACCCTCGAAGTTCTGTAGCAGAAAAGAACTGAAGGGTGGGGGCTGGACACCATAGCTGTATGTATCTCTTCACAGGAGAGATTTAAATCTAATACTGTGGTTTCTTAGGATAGGGTAGAGGTTGGCTGATATCAAAACAGAGCCAGCTTGCACTGTCTCACCAAGTAGGTCCTCAAAGTCTTGGGCTAAAACTCTGAAAGGGGCCTTTGTAAGGTTGTAGGAGATAAGCCACAATTACAAAGCCTAGAACTTTGGTAAGAGTCTCTACTACCTAGGAACCCCAATTCAATCTCACTCTACCAGTTCTAATAACCAAACAGTGGAAAATAAACATGATGCAGACCCCACAGAAGAACTTTGGCAACATGAATAACCAGAGTAGATTAACACACACACACACACCCTCCCCCCACCACCAAGAAATGACAAAGGAGATACAACTGAAGATACATAAACAAATTGCAGCAATGTCAGAAACTGAATTCAGAATATGGATTGCAAATAGATAAATAGAATGGAAGAAAAGATAGAAATTGAATTCCAAAGAGTAGTTGTAAAGGTGTCTCAAGAAATTAATGAATTCAAAGCCCAAGTGACCAAAGATAGGACATAATAAGAAAAGAAACAGCAGAGCTCAAGGAAAAAAAAATTAGTTGAGGAGCTCCAAAATACAGTAGAATTCCTCAGTAATAGAGTTGACCAAGTGGAAGAAAGGATTTCTGACATTGAAGACAAAGTTTTTGAAAGTTCCCAAACACTCAAAGAGGCAGACAAATGGAGAGTAAAAACTGATCATTCCCTGAGAGAGTTATGGGATCACTCAAAATGATCAAACATTCATCTTATAGGAATTCCCAAAGGAGAAGAAGATGGTCCTAAAGTTACAGATGCTCTACTCCAAAAGATTTAGGAGGAGAATTTTCCAAGCATTGCAAGAGATAATAGAACTTCAGATAGCGACACTTTCAGAACCCCAGCAAGACTCAATCCAAATAAAGCATCTCCTAGACACATTGTGATTAACTTTGCCAAAGTTAAGACAAAGGAGAAAATTCTGCAAGCAGCCAGATGTAAGAAAAGCATCCTACAAAGGGAGAAATATCAGAATAACTGCAGATATTGCAGTAGAAATGTAGATGGTCATTCAGTCTCCTAAAACAAAACAACTTCCAGCCCAGGATCCTCTATCCAGCTAAACTGAGTTTCATTTGTGATGGAGAAACCAAATACTTTAATGATAGACATATATTGAAGAAATTTGCCATAACTAAACCAGCTCTCCAGGATATTCTCAGACCCATCCTCCACAATGACCAGCACAATGCTCTACCTCCAAAGTAAACTCACCCAGAAATTTTTGAATAAAACCCAACTTCCACAGTGGTGAAAGGATTAAAAATGTCCACTGGATATCCAAAAATCATGACACCCAAAACACATCCAGGTTTATCAATTCTCTCAATTAATGTGAATGGTTTAAATTGTCCTCTAAAGAGGCACAGACTGGCTGACTGGATACATAACCTCAGACCAGATATCTGTTGTATACAAGAATCTCACCTTACCTTAAAGGATAAAAATAGACTCAGGGTGAAGGGATGGACATGTATAATACAGGCAAGTGGAAACCTGAAAAAAGCAGGGGTTGCAATTTTAGTAGTAGACACAATTGGCTTTAAACAAACAAAGATAAAGAAAGATAAGAAAGGTCACTACACATTTGTTAAGGGAAACACCCAACATGAAGAGATTTCAATAATTAACATTTATGCACCCTACGAGAATGCTCCTCAATTCATAAAGCAGACCCTAATGGATATGAACAACTTGATATCTTCCTGCATTGTAATAGTTGGAGATTTTAACACCCCTTTGACAGTTTTAGATAGATTCTCCAAGAAGAACTAAACAAAGAAATATTAGACTTAAACCTGACCCTAGAACAAATGGACTTTACAGACCTCTACAGAACATTTCACCCTAATAAAACTGAATATACATTCTCATCAGCCCATGGGTCATCCTCCAAAATAGAACATATCCTAGGACACAAGTCTAACCTCAGAAAATTTAAGTGTAGAAATTATTCCTTGTATCTTCTCAGACCACCATGGAATAAAAGTTGAAATCAACAGCAACAGGAATCGTCATACTCAAACAAAGTCATGGAAGTTAAATAATCTCAGTCTGAATAATAGCTGGGTCAAAGATGAGATTAAGAAGGAAATCACCAAATTTTTGCAATAAAATGGTAACGAAGAAACAAATTATCAAAACCTGTGGGATACTGCAAAGGCAGTCCTAAGAGGGAAATTTATAGCATTGGAAGCCTTCATCAAGAAAACAGAAAGAGAGAAAGCCAACAACTTAATGGATCATCTCAAGCAACTGGAAAAGGAAGAGCATTCTAACCCCAAACCCAGCAGAAGAAAAGAAATAACCAAAATTAGGGCAGAATTAAATGAAATTGAAAACAAAAGAATCATTCAGAAGATCAATGAAACAAAAAGTTGGTTTTTTGAAAAGATTAACAAAATTGATAAACCTTTGGCCAGCCTAACCAGAAACAGAAAAGTAAAATCTCTAATATTGTCTATCAGAAACAATAAAGGAGAAATAACAACAGACACTTCAGAAATTCAAAAAATCATCAATGATTACTGCAAAAATCTCTATTCCCAGAAATATGGAAATCTGAAGCAAATGGACCAATACCTGGAAGCACGCCAGCTTCCTAGACTCAACCAGAAAGAATTAGAAATCTTAAATAGACCTATATCACCCACTGAAATAGCATCAACAGTACGAAAATCTCCCTAAAAAGAAAAGTCCAGGACCAGATGGTTTCACATCCAAATTCTATCAAACCTTTCAAGAGGAACTAGTACTTATGTTATACAATGTTTTCCAAAGCATAGGAAAAGAAGGACTACTTCCCAACACATTCTATGAAGCAAATATCACCCTGATACCCACACCAGGAAAGGATCTAACAAAGAAAGTAATTATAGATCAATATCATTAATGAATATTGATGCAAAAATATTCAATAAGATCTTAGCAAACAGAATTCAATAACACATCAAAAAATTGTACGCCATGATCAATAAAATAAAAAACAAAGACCATATGGTTTTCTCAATTGAAAAAGCCTTTGATAATATCCAGCATCCTTTCATGATCAGAATCCTTAAGAAAATGGCATAGAAGGAACATTTCTTAAACTGATAGAGGCTGTCTACAGGAAACCCACAGCCAATATCATATTGAATGGTGTAAAATTGAGAACATTTCCACTCAGATCAGGAACAAGGCAAGGATGCCCACTGTCTCTACTGCTATTCAACATAGTAATGGAAGTCTTAGCTATCGCAGTCTGGCAAGAGAAGGCAATCAAGAGTATCCAAATAGGGTCAGAGGAGATCAAACTGTCACTCTTCGCTGATGATATGATCTTATACCTGGAAAATCTCAGAGACTCAATTTCTTGATCTTAGAAGTGATCAAGGAATAAAGCAGCATCTCAAGATACAAAATCAATACTTACAAGTCAGTAGCTTTTATATATACCAACAATAGTCAAACTGAAAATATACTCAAGGACTCTATTCCTTTTACAATAGTGCCAAGAAAGATGAAATATCTGGGAATTTACCTAACAAAGGATGTGAAAGATCTCTATAACGAGAACTATGAACTTCATAGATCTGCTGAGCAGACTTCTCAGATGTAATGGTTTTGCTGAGATGCAGAAAGCTGTAGTGGATCATACCTGCATCAGATAACCAGTGACGATGACCTTTTTTTTTAAAGCAAGTTTGACTTTGGGAAGTGCTTTGGAGGTTCTGCTCCATCCAACCATTGAGATGGTCATCACCAGTTGTATAAAATTTTTGTTGCATGCTGCAATCAGATTGAGAAATTGTTCCTCCTTGTTGCATAGAATAAGAGATGACACTTGAAAATTGACGATTGCTCTGATTTTCAGTCACCTGCAAAGGCACCCACTTATCAAGCTTTTTCACCTTTCCAATTTGCTTCATATGTCGAACAACCATAGAATGAGCATGTAGTTGTCAGAGGATCAACTTCCATGACTGCTCTCAGTTGATCATCAAACTTCTGATGGCTGCCACTGCACTCCTCATCTTTAAAGTTCTCATCTCCTCTGCAAGACTTCTTGAACCATCACTGAACTGTATGTTCCTTAGCAGTTCCTGTGCCAGTTCCTGTGTTGTAGATGTTGCAAGCTGTATCGCTGTTTTAAAAAAACATTTTGAACTCAAATAAGAAAATTGCTTGATTTTGCTTTTTGTCTAACATCGTTTCTCTAGTCCAAAATATAGGACGGCACTTATAGCTCAGTGAGTAGGGCGCCGGCCCCAGATACTGAGGGTGGCAAGTTCAAACCCGGCCCTGGCCAAACTGCAACAAAAAAATAGCCAGGCATTATGACAGACGCCTGTAGTCCCAGCTACACAGGAGGCTGAGGCAGGAGAATCACCTAAGCCCAAGAGCTGGAGGTTGCTGTGAGCTGTGATGCCATAGCACTCTACTGAGGGTAACAAAGTGAAACTCTGTCTCTTAAAAAAAAAAGGAAATATAAAGTAAAAAGAAAATAATAAGTCATTAGCAAAAAACATAAAACAAGAAATGTGCATTAAAGTGTTGTATTACCTAACCACATTATTAAGAATGTATTCCAGTATCAAATAGCAAATTTCACCAATCCAAAAACTGCAGTTACTTTTATACCAACCTAAACATCTGGAAAAGCTATGAAAATACTCTTCTTTTTTCCAACTACACATTGGTTTGAGGCCAGATTTTCATCAGATACTTCATCCAAAACAAAACACTATGAGATATTGAATGAAGAAACAGATATCAGAATCTAGTTATCTTTGATAAGGAGATTAGTAAAAATGAAATAAAACAATATCTTCCTTACTGAAATACTTTATTTTGAAAAATATAATACTTTAAAATTGTTGTAACTACCACAACCTGAAAAGATAGACTCAGACCCCACTTTAGGTACAATCAGTTGGTGATTTATTACACCTGCACAGGGGACCACTGCTTTGAAGGGCAGTGGGCCCCAAAGTGGAGGGCAGTTTGTTTTTTATACTCTATTTTTTGTGTAGCTAAGCAAGCAAGCCAGTACAGAAGCAGAATGTTGCAGTTAGCTCAGGGTGGGTTTACAGCCTGGGTAACAATGGATACAGCTTGGGTAACAATGGTTACAGCTTAGGTAACACAGCTTGGGTAGGTTTCCCACTATTATTTGTTCACCAGGAACTAAGGGGGTTTTGTGAATTTAGGGACTTTCTATGCTTTCTTATTCTGAAGCCTTTTCTCGGAATCGACCCGGGGGGAGGGGAGAGCTGGGAGATGGAATGGGAATAGACTCATTACATTCCCCACTGGTCTTTTTGGGGAATCAAACCCTGGATGCATGTGAATCGCTAGGGAGAGGTTGATAGTGGGTGTGTAGTACCATCAGTTTTATGATCTGAAGTCTTTGTTGTATGACAGCCCTGAGGCAGCTGAAGATGATGGGGTCACATGTTATTCCAATTAAGAAGAGGAGGGATCCTGCTATGGCTGACAGAAGGGTTGTGAGCCATCGGGACTAATTAAATAATGTTTTATACTAATTTTTTGTAAGTCCTCCCACTCATGCAGTCTTTTTCGGACTAGGACTAATCCGTTTTTTATGACTCCAGAGTGGTTGGCATAAAAATAACATGTTACTTTTTGGGCCATGCAAAGTTATCCTTGTTTTAAAAATAGTAAATTTAAACCCCTCCTGTTTTGGAGAACTATCTCTGCTAGTGAGTATAAAGATTTTTCTAAATGGGTGACAGAAGTTTCCAGGTCTTGGAGAGCCAAATCAATTTGAGTTTGAGTGCCCTGAAACTTGGGCTAAGGGGTCTAGTTGCTAGGGTTGTGGTGCTCATGGCTGTGGTGCTTGCTAATCCTATACTAGTAAGGGAACTAAAATGGTCTACTGGTCTACTAGTAAGGGAACTAAAATGGGGGCTCTAGTTTGTCTTTGTAAGCTGAAGAGATGTTTTCGTCCCCCTTCCCTGGAATAAATGTAAACTTAACACAAGGAGTTAAACTAATGGAGCATGTGAACTAAGTTCTTCTGGGGGCTACCAGGGGAATGAGGGGCCGTAGGGCAGGTGGAGTAGGGGATGAGGATGTGGGCATGGAAGTGACCTTGGTCCAGGATGGTGGGGATTGGTGCTGGTAGAGGAGCCGGGGGTGGGGGGGGGTATCTGGATTACAGACCCAGTTTTAGTCTCCTGTCCTTCCACATGATTGTCTACTTGAAGAGAAACTTAATACAGTTGCAAGGCATTGATAGAAGTTAATATTTTTGAGTCCTTGGGCTGATTATTGGGTTATACAGCCCCAAGCCAGGTCCCACTTTCCTCCATAACTGATTGATGAACCTCCAGTCCAGCTGTAGCTGAACAAGGTGCAGAGATTAAAGCAGAAGGCTGGTTGGGTGTCCGTTGCTGAGGTGTGGGCGATTTTGGTGCCATCTTCAGTACAGGAGAGGATCCAATCATGGGGGATTAGTTGGTGCTGGTTGTAGTAGTGTCCTTGTCTGCCAGCTCTTTGCCTAGAGTGCAGGATGGTGAGGAAGGGGAGGGATTCCGGCATTACCAGAATTTTAGTGGGACCTCAGTTGGCTGGAGGCTCCATGACTGGGGAATGTGGCCTTTGGCTGCTGGTTTGGTCTGGCTGTAATGGATCTAGGGCTTTTTTCTACCAACCTTGATAGTCAGGCCCAGTCTCCTGGTTGAAGGAAGTGTAGTGATCGGGGAGGTGAAGTGCCTTCAGGGTTAGCAGGGCTTGGCTGGATGTAGTCTTGGAGTTATGTATGTAATGTCTGCAAGGCCTGTAAGTTTCGGAGTTCTGCACATAATGTCTATAAGGTTTGTAAAGAGTTCAAGATTTGGTGATTATGGATGGGGGCTTGTAATTCATAAGTTAATTCGGGAATAAGGGGAGGGGGAGATTTTTACATAATTTTAAAAGGGGTAAAGCCTTGTATATAAGGGGTGCACTGGGCACGTAGAAGGGCGAAGGGGAGGAGATCTACCGAGTTACTGCCAGTCTCTATGTGTAACTTAGTTAAGGTTTCCTTTAATGTTTTATTTATTTTTTTAACTTGCCCTGAACTTTGGGGTCTGTATGCACAATGTAACTTTCAAGTAATTTTTAAAGTGGCCGCTAGGGTTTTTAGAAAACTGGGCTATGAAGGCCGGGCCATTGTTGGACCCTAGGGTGAGAGGCAATCCGAATCAGGGGATAATGTCAGTGAGATGGTGTTTTACTACTGTTAAGACTGGGTTTTTTTGGTCTTTTTTTTTTTTTTTTTTTTTTTTACAAGGGAACACTTCTGGCTATTTTTAAAAGGCATTAATTAAGACTAGGGGATATTATATCCATACTGCCCTGGCTTGATTTTGGTGAAGTCGAGTTCCCAGTTCTCTCCCAGGTTTGTGTTCCGGAGGTGTTATACCATGTGATGAGGCACCTGGGTTGTATTTACCTTGTTAAATGGAAGGTACCTGGAGGTTGCACTCTTATTGCATTTGCAGAGATGGGGGATGTACAGGTGCTTGGAGATAAGTTGGTTAAGTTTTGTGTCTCCTAGGTGGTTTCCCTGGTGCAGCTGGTTAACACGTTGTCATTTTAACATCTCCAGGAGGAATGGGCAGCTGTCTGGGAAGATGAGCCAGTCTCAGGGACCCATCAGGCAATCTAGGCATTTGTTTTCTTCTTGGTCTGTTTCTGAGTAGACTGGTGATGGTGGCAGTAAGCAGTCCGGTAAGACTGGAAGAATATGGAAGGACCCCACTGGTCTTAGGGTAGCTGCCTTGGCTGTTTGGTCAGCCAGCGTATTTCCCTTTGCGACGGGCAAGTCTATTCTTTGGTGTCCCTGGCAGTGGATGATGGTGAGTTGCTCTGGTAGCCAGATGAATTTTAGTAGGGCTAGGATTTCTTCTCTGTTTTTGATGTTTCTTACACCAGAAGTCAGGAGTTCCCTTTCTTTGTACAGGGCCCTATGGACATGGGCTGTGGCAAACATGTACTGGTTATCTGTGTATATGTTGGCTGCTTTTTCCTTAGCTAATTGCACGGCTTGCATACGGGCGATGAGCTTAGCTTTTTGAGTTGAAGTCCTGTCCCAGTGTTTTTTCCCAAAGGACCTGTGTGAGAGAGGTAACTGCTGCCCCAGCTATGTGTTTACTTTCATAGATGTAGTTACTGCCATCTGTGAACAGGTTAAGGTTGGTGGTTTGGAAGGGTATGTCCTCTGAAGAACAGGTATTTGTCCCCAAGAGAGGTGGAGAAAAGGATATGGGCAGGGCTGTTAGGTACCATCAGGAAGGTTCCAGCTGGTCCGAAGGAAACAGTGTCATGGAGTTTTTGTAACAGGTCTTGCCCCAACAAGGGGTATGGACAGTTTGGTATGATCAAAAAGGAGCGGGTGATAGTGCCCCTATCCAGGTCTGTTATGGGGGCGGTGTTCCAAGGGACTGCCTGGGGTTCCTAGTGGTGCCCACCATTGTTTTTTGTTTCACAGGGTTGCCCCTGACTTGTAAGGTTATCATGAGCTTACGGGGGCCTAAGGGGAAGGAACCCCAACTCCCTCAGTCAACATCTTCCTTGAGGAGGATTTTGGCCAGTGCCTCTGCCTGTGCTTTAGCTGTTCTCCACAGGTATTTATTTTTTCAGTGTCTCATTTCCTTACAATAGGCATATTGATTGGGCCTCAGGGTGGGGGTGGGGGTCTCGGCCCTCTACCTTGTGGAGTTCCTTGAGCTCAGGAGTGCTCCTGGAGGGCAGCTATAAGGACTTTAGCCGTCTATTTAGTGGTGGCCACATCCACGGACTCCTGGTTTTTAAAAACCTGCAGAACTACTTTCACCAACTCACTGAGATTTTTCCCTTCAAAACTCTCAAGCTTTTGTAGCTTTCTGCTAATATCAGGGGCCAACTGAGCAACATAGGCTATGTTTATAGCCTGCCAGTTTTCAGGGGCCTCCAGATTAATAGGAGTATAAGTTTTATAGGCTTCTAATAGCCTTTCTAAAAAAGCTGCAGGGCTTTTTGTGGCTCCCTGAATGACCTCACTAACCTTAGACAAATTGGTCAGCTTGTTAGCGGCCACCCAGAGGCCCTGCATCAGAATCTGGTGGTACCAAAGTAGAGTTTCCCTATATTCATCAGAGTTAGGGCCCCAAGGTGGTCAGTCACTCGGGAAATGAGTCTCCAACAGGGCTGCTTTGGTGCTGGGCTGCCCATCTAGTCCCAAAACAGCCTTCCTGGCAGTTCTCAGGATGTGTTTTCATTCCTCGGCAGTGAATAGTACTTGGAGGAGTTGCTGACAATCATCCCAAGTGGTTTGGTGGGTGAAAGCCCCTGTGGTTTCTCTGAGAATGGGGGGTTCTGGGTTTTCCAATTGTACAGATCACTGGTGGAAAAGGGGACATATATTATGAATGACTGTTCCCCTGTAGGCAGGGTGGGGGCTAGTTGGTGCAAGGGCAAGATGGGAGCCATTCAAGAAGGCAGCCCCACTCCCGGGGGATTCAGAGTAGAAGTGGAATCTGGGCTAGAGGGCTGGTATGTGGTTCCTCCTTGGGTCTGTGAGGGACCACGTGGGGGCTCCCTCATAGTTCCCTGGGCCCATGGGGCTAGGAGAGCTGGAGGTACCAGAACATCCAGGTGGGGGTCATATGGAGATGGGTACAAGGAATGGGGCTGGAGGGGAGGGTCCAGGATGTGGTCTTCAGGGGGAGGGGGCAATACAGGGACTCCAGGCTCCTGTCCTTCTCACTTTAGGGCCTGAGTCTTGGGGTGGCATGTCCTGGGTGAATCTGATGGAGAGCCAAAAAGGACATGAGAGGGGTTAAGTGATTACTGCACTTTTGGGTGTAAGCCGGCCCCTCAGAGGCGATGTCAATCCATATATCTAAACAGGGGATCTGGCCCAGATGGCCAGGGCAACTATAAACGGTCATCCAAATGCTAGAGAGAAGGGAGAGGTTAAAAGATCCATTGGGTGGCCAATCTGGGTTGAAAGCCAGCCACTCCAGTTCACAGAGGTTGGGCAGAGTGCCTGGTTTCACTTTTGCACTGTAGCCCCGGGCACAGCAGCTGAAATCAGAAAAATTACTGAGAAGACATTCTAAAGAAGTTAGAGGGGTGGATGGTCCCTGTCCCATTGCAAACAGATTATCAAGCAGACACTGACAAACAAAACGGACAAAAAACAATGACACAGAAAACTGACAACCTGAGGAGACAGGGAGATGTCTCTCCTCTGTCCCAGGAACTGACTCTCAGCTGTGTCAAGCTAGTCAAGTTCCCCCAAATTCTCTAGAGATCCAGACAGACTTACTTGATGTGCTGCAGTTGAGTCACCAGAATGGAAAATTTTGGGACCTGTGCCCCAAATCCACATGTCCAAGGGCCCTGGGGCGGAGAAATGTCTCTTAGAGGCCATCTTCTGGAGCCTTCAGCTGGCAGGTGGGCCCGGGTGGGGGTCCAAGGGTGAGAATCTTGCTGGGACCTCCAGAATGTTGTAACCACCACAACATGGAAAGATAGACTTAGATTCCACTTTAGGTACAATTAGTTGGTGATTTATTACACATGCACAGGGGACTGCTGCTCTGAAGGGCAGTAGGCCCTGAAGTGGAGAGCAGGTTGTCTTTTATACTCTTTTTTTTGTGTAGCTAAGCAAGCAAGCCAGTACAGAAGCAGAATATTGTGGTTAACTTGGGGTGGGGTTACAGCCTGAGTAACAATGGATGCAGCTTGGGTAACAATGCTTATAGCTTGGGTAACAGCTTGGGTAGGTTTCCCACTATTGTTTGTTCACCAGGGACTAGGGAGTTTTTGTGAACTTGGGGACTTTCCATGCTTTCTTATTCTGAAGTCTTTTCTCGGAATCAACCCTGGGAGGTGGAGCTGGGAGACAGAATGGGAATATACTCGTTACAAAAATGACTATGTTAATATACAGGGATTATTATGCATTTAAATGAATTATGCATTTAAAATTTCTCAGTTAATTGTTAATATTATAAGTATAACTAGTTAAAACCTCATAAGCAAAAGTTCTTTGGAGTCTCCAGTATTTTTAAGAGGGTAAAAGATCCTGAGGCCAAATTAAGAAATTGTTCTAGAGATAATCTTACATGTATTACCAGGAGACATATTCAAGAATACTTATCAGTATTGTTCAAAGTAAGCCTATACTGGGAATTATCTTGAATGTATCATTATAAAATATTTAAATAAGTGGTATATTTCCAATTATATCCTATTAAGCAGTAAAAAGTGAATGCTGTACAGCTAGACATTTCAGCAGAGAAGACTTCTTAACAAATTGTTGAATGAATGAAGCAAGTTATAAAAGAATATGTACAACATGATTCTACTTTTATAGATTTCAAAACTAGCAGAATTAACAAATATTGTTTAGGAATGCATAGGAAATGATTGCCACAAAAGTTGCTAGGGGTTTCCTTGTGGAGGGAGGAAGAATATGATTGTAAAAGTGAATATGAGAGACAATTTTTCATTATCCTGAAATGATCTGTTTTTTAAATTTGGTAGAGATAGCATGGATGTTTGCTTTATAGTTATTTTTTAGAACATACACCTATGTGTTATTTTCTCTTAAGTATTATGATTTAACATACATATTTTAGGTATGTAGGAGACTAAAAATAACCTCAGAAAAATAAACCAAAAAAGTAATTAAGTAATATGACAAGGAAATTTTTTGGACTGGTCATTTTACTTTGTCATATGTATTGCCTGCTATGAAACCTAGTAGGCTATCAAACTTTTACATTATTTTAAAACAAAACTGAAGTTTATCTTATAGCAGTTTTTATAGAAATAACCCATGAAAGGTTTCTACCCAGAGTTCTTATTAGAAATGATTTTTATGCCAGTTTTGGTACAAGATTAAGCATTACTCCATGGTCTGCTTGTGTTAAATACCACTGCAGAGAAATCTGAAGCTACTCTAATTGTATTCATTTCTGAAATCTGAGAAGTTTAGTGGGATGTAGGTAAGTGTGGATTCATCATCCTATGTTAAGTTTTTCCTAGAATATAGAATAGTTCAATTTTGATCAGATTTTAGCTATTTTTATTTATTGAATATTTTATTGCATTGCATTTTAATGCTTTCTTTCTTTTAAAACTTATTTGCTTTACTTTTTTGTGGACAACAGTAATACATATATTGGGGATTCCTTTACTTTGATCTTTTTAATCTCTGTCCGTTTTCATTTTGCTTGTTTTTCTTTGTCTTGTGAGAAATATTTGTAACAGTTATCTAATTTTTTTGCTACTTTGATAGGACCTTTTTCTTATGATAGTTCTTTTTCTTCAGTTATTTCCTCTGGTGGGTCGTGTTCTCATCTCCTGCCTTACCATATCTTCCCTGATTGCTTATATCTACATTAAATTGTTTTTATAAAATGATGACTTCATTAAGTTTGTTCAAATTCATGGCCAGATGTATCTAATTTATATATTTTCTGTAGCAAGTTTTTTCTGTCAAGTATTCTTCATCTTCTATTTTCCTGTTCTTTGAAAAAATTTTAATATATTTATAGATCCACTTGTTATTCATTTTGAATGGCACATATTTGAATGAGCTTGATTTTTCTGGATGAAATATTTATGTGGGGTTTATATTGGGTGGGGCCCAGAGCTACTTTCCTAGTAAGTAGTAATTTATTAATGATACAGTATTTTTATATGATTCAATTTCTTTAACCCTATATTTTTTATAAAACTGTTGGTGAGACAGAATCTCTCATCTTTTCTGACAGACTCTTACTTCTTATAAAAACGGTTTGCATGACTCCATTTAGCTCAGCCTACCCTTTTTTTTTTTTTTTTTTTTTTTTGCAGTTTTTGGCCAGGGCTGGGTTTGAACCTGCCACCTCCAGTATATGGGGCTGACACCCTACTCCTTTGAGCCACAGGTGCCACCCAGCCTATCCTTTTTTTGACAACTAGAACAAGGGGGTATATTTCAACAGTTTGGATTCTTACTCTAACTGTTCATAAGAAATGATTGTTGGTTTTGCTCTTCAAGTTTTTGCACTTAACTTTGAATAAACATACTCTCTTCACTTTAGCACAGATTTTCAGTGATTGGTGTTTTCCTTAGTGCCTGTCTTCACCTCTCTTCGACTTTGCTATATTTGACCTTTCTTCCATACACATCATATTGCAGTTTTTGGTTTTAGAAGTTTCCTACTTTTCATTAAATGTAGAATTGTCTGTCTTTCTTTCTTTTTTCTTATTGTTTTTGAGTAATATCTTACAGGGGTAAGACAGAATTTTTTTATTCAATATTTGGGAATAGTTAATGCTTTTTAAACTTTTGAGATATAAAAAGAGACAAAGATAATGAGAGAGGGAATGTATGTTTTTTTACTTGAATCTATCCAAAGATTTAACTGAAATTCTTCTACCTAGAATTTATGTCCTGGGAAGGAAATAAAACAAAAAATGCTTACTGTGTTTTAATAGATATTTTTGAGAATTGGGGCTACATTTTCCAAACAGTTAAGACTAATGTGGCGGAGTACTTTGCTTTCAGGATTACTGAATTTTCTGTGATGATTACTCTTTCTTTGTCTAGCAATCATTCTCATTGGATTTCAGATTTGATTTTACCCTACTTAGAAACTAATAGGTTACCTATTACTGTTGCATGGATGCTAGCAAGAGATATGATATTTCTGAGTTAGAGGCAAAGGATTTTATATCAGTACAGCAAACAGCATAAGCATCAGCATATTTACATTATTTTCCCTTAGCCCCAAATTCCACAGTGGTGATAATACTGCCCATAGAAATGCACACGTGGTGGGTTCTCATCACACCTGAGAAACATTTGAGCTTGGAGAATCTATGATCCTTATAGAAAGAAATACATTAACCTGTTCTTTGTCCAAGGGAGATGTTTCCTTACCTCTCAAAGTTATCCTGCAAAAGGATCTGAGTTCAAGAACATGATCAAAGCCTTGCAGTCTTGGCACACTCAGCAAGAAACAGAAGATCACAAGAGGCCCAAAGAAGACTCTCTCTTTCCTAACCTCTCTCTTTGTTGCTCTGTCTCTGTCACTTTCTGTCTCTGTGTGTGTTCCAAAAACCCTCCACAAATGAAAATCAGTAACTCTGTATAGTCTGAATTGCTTTACTACACACATAAAACTAACCATGGAGATTTTCTTTCTTTTTTTTGGAGACAGAGTCTTAAGTTGTCACCCTCAGTAGAGTGCTGCAACGTCATAGCTCACAGCAACCTCAAACTCTTGGGCTTAAGTGATTCTCTTACCTTAGCTTCCCAAGTAGTTGGGACCACAGGCACCGGCCACAATGCCGAGCTATTTTTTGGTTGCTGTTGTTGCATTTGTCGTTGTTTTAGCTGGCCTGGGCCAGGTTCAAATCCACCAGCCTCCATGTATGTGGCCAGCACCCTACCCACTGAGCTATGGGAGCCTCCAAGACATTCTTTTGTTACCACTGTTCACCCATTAGTACCTTAACTAATGGATGAACCCCAGGTGTGCCAAACTTGGTTATTTTTCTTCTTCTTTTTTTAATGACTACTTTTAAAACTCAAAAACAAAGAGTGAGTTAATATTCTCTCTCTCTTTTTACCTTTACTTACTTCATTGGCAGAGCATAGTTTTCAGTATCAGTACACTCAAAGTCCTTTGTTTAATAGCTCCATAAATATATAGACATGTATATTTATATATATAATATATATTTATTTATATATTTATATATAATATATATTTCTATATTCCCATTAATCCCCTCCCACAGACAGCTGTTCTAATGAATTTGATATGTATCTTTTGAATATACATGTATCCTTGTGAAACATTGCAGTTTGTTCTGTATTGTGTATGTGCTTGCTTTTTAACTTTTAACTTTAAAAATATTTTAATTTACAGAAAATTTGCTATTGTAGAAAGATTTTCCATGTGTCTTTCACCCAGATCCAGAAATTGTTAATAGTTTGCAGCACTTTATCTCTCTCCTAATGTATTTTCCAAACTCTTTAAGAGTAAGTTATATTCCTAAAATTTCAGTATTTTTTTCCTGAGAACAAAGGATATTTTCTTATATCCTCACAGTACAATTATCAAATTATAAAAATTGACTCAGATATACTATTATTATCTAATTTACAATCTCGTTTCAAATTTCATCAATTGTCCCAACAATGTCCTTTATAGCAGGTTTTCTTTCAATACAGTTTCACTACAGTTTCCATTGCATTTGATTGTGTCTCTTTAGTCTTTAATTTAGAATAGTTTCTCAGTCCTTCTCTTATCATTCAGGAGTGTATGGTATAATGCTAAATACTTTGTTCCATTTCTTGATTTTTTTACTTTTGTTATGATGTATTCATATATATGTGGACAACATCTATTTGACAACATCTATTTTGTTTGTTGCTTCTGGCTTCTGCTTAGTATTCCGTAATACACATCTGCCAAAGTTTACTTACCCATTTCCTAGGGACAGACACCTAAATTGTCTTCAGCTCCTTGCTATCATAAATAATTCTGCCATGAACATTCTTTATACATATTCCTTTTGAGAATATTTCTGAGATATATATGCAAGAATAGGATTGCTGGATCATAATGTATATGGTTATTTAATTTGACTAAGTCCGAATGAGTTGCTCTTTCCAAATAGCTGCTCTGATCACACTATGACTACTTTGTGCTAAAATATTTGTTGCTTTACACCAGTGCTAATACTTTGTCCTAGCTGATAGTCTTATTTTTGCCAGTGTGATGGTTTTAAAGTGGCATCTTGTTTTATTTTCTCATCACTAATGAGTTTCACTTCTTTTGTCAAACTCTTCAGTGATAGAGCTTCCAGGAAGGAAGAAAATACTGTAGAAGAAATACAGTAGAACCTCCATAGTTGACCACCTCCCTACCTTGCCCACCTCTTTATATTGGCCTAATTTTCACAGACCAGATGTGCACCAATATGTATTTCAGTACAGTAGGCCTAGTTCCTCATGTTGACCACCTCTGTATGTTGACCAGTACATTACAGTCCCTTGGGTGTTCAACTTACAGAGGTACCACTATATATTTTGTGATCAACCTGGAGCTCTATACTCTGATCTTTGATCAGAGGGATCTTTTGAAACTAATGCCATAAATGGCATTTGTAAACTCCCGTTTCATTTTATATCACTGTCAGTGACCTATTGGACATTGGCAGATCATTTCTGAGATTTCTTATGTTTAAAATATGGGCTATAGGCTCGGCACCTGTAGCTCAGTGGCTAGGGTGCCAGCCACATACACCAGGGCTGACAGGTTCGAACCCAGCCCAGGCCTGCCATACAACAATGACAACTACAACAACAAGATAGCCAGGCGTTGTGGTGGGCACCTGAGACAAGAGAATTGCTTAAGCCTAAGAGTTTGAGGTTGCTATGAGCTGTGACGCCATGGCACTCTACCTAGGTTGACATAATGAGACTCTGTCTCAAAAAATAAAATAAGAGCTATAAAAATATATTCTTGCAGGTGAAACCTAAATCCCTAAGATAGCTATCTGTATCTCATAGCTAAACTATAAGGATTACTATCAGAAATAGAACTCAGGATTTTCTCCTTCAGTACTTGAGTTCATTGGTTTTAAAATCTTTTTGCTTGGATACTTCAGAAAGAATTTAAGAAAATTCTATACTCTATTTTATATTATTTAGTTGATGTCTAAAATTTTCCTTTTATGTCTAAGTGATTGCAAAGGATAAAATTTCTAGGATATTGCCAGTTTTGACATTTAAAAATAAAATAGGCATATCCCTTTCCTAAATATTAAATATATCCAATTTAATCAATAACTCATAGTAATTAGGTAACTATCATTATATATTTTAAAAATACATGAGCAGGTTCTATAGTCAAAATTTATATCACTTTTTCCTATTTTAATTCAATATAATTATTCTCTTTCAGAATTTGATCTTAATGTATATTTCAAAATATCCAAATATCTTTTAAAAGATATTTTTATGCTTAAGAGTATTTTAAGGTACACAGTATCATATAGCTCTACAACAAAATCGGGTAAATTAAAATTAGATGAAAATTTTTTCTGTGATCATAAAGAAAAAAAATTTTCTTCTGGATTTAATGTTCATTACATTACCTAATCATTAATGATTGGAGGAGGAAACATAAATTTTGATAAATTATTAAATATGTGAGTAAATTTTTTACTAGAAGATGTATCTTTAGTTGTAGTTTTTCAGTTACTGCAATTATCTTTGTATTGCTAGAATGAGGTAAGATTTTGGCAACAATTATATTTCTGTATTTTGTTTTTATTGATGTGAATGCTGAGAAAATTTACTCACATAAGAAGTAGACATGTATAAAGGGAGTTTATTATAGAAATGTTACTAAATTCTTTGAATTATTTGTCAAATCGTAACCATGGTAATCTATTATCAAAAAGTAATTTACTATTAGTAAACTTACTTTGACTAAGTCCTCCTGAAAACTTGATGAAAGTAAAGAATTGGAAACCACCTGATCTGGTTTAATTAAAACCAATCATTAAAAGTCATTCTCTTTCTCAACACTGACACTGAATGTTTCCGTTTGTCTCTATTCTTAGCAGCCATATTCTTACATTCCCAGAGAATACACTATTATACAATTATGGATGGGTGAACTATATGTAAGGTAGGAAAATATAATTCCAAAAGTAGAAGTTTTACTTTTTTAAGAAAAGAGTACATAAGAAAGTTGAGGATCTAAAAATTGGTTCTCTTAAAGCTTGCTTACCTTTATCTTAACATGACACAGAGGTATATATAAAACAATTACTAAAAGGTAATGCTATGAATGAATCATAGTGGTATTAACACAGTAGCATCCACCTTTGGGAGAAATAAGAAATATTAATTTCCTAGAATTACTCATTTATACTTTTTGGCTCTTTATGTGAATCTGTTGATTGTTTTCACAGAATATACATCAGATTTAACACACTTGAAATTTCACTTTCAGATTCCTAGAAGACATCAAAGAGATTGACTCCAGTACGTTAGTGTCAAACTAGAATACTAAATATTGATGTTATTGGAAGGTTAAGTGATGTTTTAATTTAGGGCTGTGTATAATCATATACTTCTTCTCTTTCTTTGTGGGTTTACCTGAATTACTAACTCCTCCTCTTTACCCTCCTTATGTGGACATGCTATATATTTTAATTATAGCTCTTTTTATATTGTACTTAATAAAGACTCACCTAAGAAGTAGACATGTATAAGGGGACATTCTGCTTCCTAAACATGTCTCAAATCTAAGTCCACCTGTTTATCCAGTGCCCTAATTCAGACCAAAATTATTTCTCAAGCTAGGCATGGTGGCTCACACCTGTAATCCTAGCACTCTGGGAGGCCGAGGAGGATGTATTGCTTGAGCTCACCAGTTTGAGACCAGCCTGAGCAAGAGTGAGACCCTGTCTCTAAAGAAAAAAAATAGCTGGGTGTTATGGTGGGCACCTATAGTCCCAGCTAGTCAGGAGGCTGAGGCAAGAGAATTGCTTGAGCCCAAGACTTTGAGGTTGCTGTGAGTTATGATTTCACTGCACTCTATCCAGGGCAACAAAGTGAGACTCTGTCTCAATGAAAAAAAAAAAATGAAAAATTGAAAAAAAACAAAACACAAAAAAATTCTTAGCAATGATTTTCTGATTGCCCCCCCGCTCTATTCTTTTCCCGCTTTAATGTCTCTACCACAAGAGTTACTATAATAACCTGTCCAAAATTGAATCAATTTGGTATTCTCTGACTCAGAAATCTTCAGTTGCTCTTAATTACAAAGTCTATCATATTTATATGCAGACAGAGGACAAATAAGAATATTGACTTTCGGCTCGGTGCCTGTGGCTCAAGGCACCAGCCACATACACCTGAGCTGGCAGGTTCGAATCCAGCCTGGGCCCGCCAAACAACAATGATG
>NW_003852412.1:1531222-1563667 GCF_000181295.1 Otolemur garnettii | reverse complement strand
TGACCCCATCAATCACCCTCCCCCCATATTCTAAGGCTATAATTAGGTTATATCTTTCCTATGAAAGCTATAAATTAGTTTCAAATTAGGGCTGTGTACATTGGATACTTTTTCTTCCATTCTTGAGATACTTTACTAAGAAGAACATTTTTCAGCTCCATCCATGTGAACATGAAGGAGGTAAAGTCTCCGTCTTTCTTTAGGGCTGCATAGTATTCCATGGTGTACGTATACCACAGTTTATTGATCTATTTGTGGATCCAGGGGCACTTGGGCTTCTTCAATGACCTAGCAATTATGAATTGGGCTGCAATAAACATTCTGATGCAAATATCTTTGTTGTAATGTGATTTTTGGTCTTCTGGATATATACCTAATAAAGGAATTTGCTAGCATGTTAAAAGGCAGGTTCTACTAACAATCTCAACACTTATGAACTCTGATCTTTAATACATTGTTAATCTTGGCTAAATGTTTACTCATCTATGAAGTTAGGATTCATATGCATTCCGTTTTCTGTTCAAGAAGAGATTAAATCATGTGAGATAACATATGATAGTATATGATAAATTTAAAGAGAATTAGGTGTGTGTATATATATGTATATGTATATAGTATCATTGAATTATTCCTTAGTCTCTTTAAGCATTATTTCTTTAGAAGATCTCGTCTGTCTTGATGGAAAGCATATGTTGATAGGACTAATAAACAGCCAAATAAGGAAAAATAGGTTGTGTTGGGGGTTTGTTTTATTTTTTTTTTCTTATTTCTTTCTTTTATGTTTCTTCTGCATTAAAACAGTTTTGGTATGAACCATGATGGAATTGGAAATTCTTGTGGGACAAAAGGTCATGAAGCAGCAAAACTTATGGCAGCTCACATTACTGCAAATACCAATCCTTTTTCCTGGTCTGCTTGCAGTCGAGACTACATCACCAGCTTTCTAGAGTAAGTAATCTCTGGAGAGTGATGATAAATTGCTCCAGAAGTAAACCATTGGTAGAAGGCTAATATGTAGCTTTGCATAATGAATAACATTTATAAGGCCTGGTGACATTTCAGCTGTTCCCCAAATGCTTCAATATATCATTGTGGCAAGTTTTTTTTCTTCATATAGAACTTAATGAATAGATTACAGGAAATGGAACAAAGATTAAGTGGGGTTTATGATATGAATGTTATAATTGTTCAATAAATGGGAAAGAATTTAGATTTATTTAATTTGTTAGCCATAGGCCAAGTTTTAATCCACTGATACACAGTAGAACCTCTGTAAGTCAACCAGCCAAGTAACTGTAACAAACTGGTCAACATATGGAGGTGGTTAACATAGGAGCTAGGCCTACTGTACTAACACATAACATGTGGTACATGTTCAGTCTATGAAAATTAGGTCAACTTAAGGAAGGAGTCATAGTAGTGAGGTGGTCAACTGTGGAGGTTCTACTATATTTCATTTTGTTGGTGAAGAAACTGAGTTCTACTTGAGAGCCAAGTATCTTATAATAACAAACAACAATAACAAAAACCAAATATCCAGGAAATGAACACTTTATGAAAAGGATTTGTCTTTGAAAATTTATTAAGCAACCCATCTTTTTTATAGTTTGGGAACTTCTTCTCTGGTCCTTTTAATATATATTCCCAGAGTCTGCTTTTTAAATGTTGAATAATATATATTAGCTCAGGTATAACCATGTTTAGGAAAGCAGATGTTCTTCCACATCTGACCATAATAGGGCTTCAGGATTGGACTTTGTTTTTGTTGTTATTGAGACAGAGTTTCACTACGTCACCCTTGGTAGAGTGCTGTGGTGTCATAGCTCACAGCAACTTCAAACTCTTGGGCTTAAGCCATTCTCTTGCCTCAGCCACCCAAGTAGCTGGGACTACAGGTGCCTGCCACAACACCCAATTATTTTTTTTGTTGTGGTTATCATTGTTGTTTTTGGCAGGCCTGGACTGGATTTGAACCCACCAGCTCTGGTATATGTGGCTGGTTCCCATCCATTGAGCTATAAGTGCCGAGCCCAGGATTGGACTTAGGAAACTGTTAGACTTGGGTCTACAACTATATGACTGACTTAGGGCCTGTTACTTAACATTTCTAATTATCAGTATCCTAATTTGTTAAGTGAGTTTAAGTCATAATACTTATATCATCAAGTGTTATGTATATAATTATGTATCATTCTATACATCTGTAAAACACTTAATAGACATTTATTAAATGGTAAATATTATTTTAAGTGATACCAAGGTTCAGTGCTTTATTGCTTTACCATTCTTTTTACTGTTTTGAGTAACATTTTTCTTGGGTAGGAGAGATTAAATACTCTGTGAAAAAGGGAGGCATACATAAAGTTCAGGCAATTATTTTTAAAAATTGGCTTTGTTCAAAGTTTAGATTAACATTACTATTTTGTAAAATTTAAAAAATTCAGATAGGTTATGTAGAGTAGTATTATTCATTAAAATTTCCCTTCTTATATTATAGTAGCCAGATCTTATTTTGACAGTGTGTAACTACATTATTTTTAAAAGACCACAAACAGGAGATTTTTAAATTACCTAGCACGGTGCTTTTCTCAAAAACCAAAAGATAATGTTTAAAATAGACTCCTTAAAATTAATTAATATAATGATAAAGTTGAAGGAATTGGGAATTAAGTTTTTCTACTATAACCTTATGGTTTTTAATCTTAGTAATAGATAATTATAACATTATGCTTGCCTAGTATGAAAACTGAGTGAAGTGCTGGACAGACTGCAGAGAAATTTGTATGACATCTTTTAATAGTTTTAAATACAAAGCACTAGCAATGTCATTTTCTAAAATGATTTTAATAACATCATTTACCTATATTTCAAGCATTGTTGAAGATCTCCTCTCCCCAGAAATCAAGTGAGATCTGAAATTTCACCCTTGACTTGACTCATGTTTTTAATGGAGTCTTAATGTCTACCACCAGCGAGACAAACTGGTGATATAATATGCTCAGGTTTGCTGTGCATTTTCTATGGCTACCATTTTCTTGTTTTTTTAAAAGTATCATTTTTTTCTCTCTTCTATCCTGTTTTTGTCCCATTGGCTACTGTAGAACTCATTTGCTACTACATCTCATATACTAAATACAAGGATCAGTTTTGACTGCCTGCCAGATCTTGCCTAGTTAAAACCATATTAAGGTGGTTAAGACACTCTGAAGGGAAATCCCTCAATTGCTGGTACAATGCAGTTAAGAAATCACCACTAGTTTGGTGAGAGATCTAAAATAATTACTAGTTGCAATAAAGTTTTTCATTGAGTTAATTAAAAGAATTAATTCAAAAAGCATTATTTAAGCCTTATTGCCTCTTTGCATTTTGTATGTGTAAGCATGATTAGTGTTGACGGGGTTCTAATGGGCTTATTTATACTGTATTTTATAAAAATTATTCTCTTGTGCATCCTCACGGGAATGTTCACAAAGTTAAACTATTAATAAGAGATGGATATGAAAGACAATGGGTAAAGTCTGGGGAAAAAGTTGGCTTTTCCCCCCTTCTGTAGTAATAAACTAAACAAATCTGATTATAGTCTGACCAAGCAATAAAGGGTTTTAAACACAAGGTCCTTTAAAAAGGTCAGTTAACTGGAGCACAAAGACATAATAGTAACTTTCTTGAATTTCTTTGTACCTTTTTGTTAATGTAGTGAACTTAATTGCTTTAACAGCTATGCGTGATATTTTTAAAAAACCAGTGATATTTTGATCAGGGATTGAGGTTACATTTATGTTTTATAGTTGGCTCAAAAGGCTCATAACATTTTATTTTAGCTTCTCTTCTCAAGAATAAGAAATCTTGAAAGATGAATTGTTTAGGAACTGCAGCCCAGCCAACAAAACGCATACCTTTCTCTATTTAGTGACTGTATAGGCCAAAGATGATGGTGGATTTTAACAATGAGCTTTCTATGATTTATAGAGATTCACTATTCACTATGTTCTACTGAAAACAATTCCATGGCCTTTAAATGCCAATAGAATACAGAGTCTCTTGTGTCATTCTGAAACACTAGATGTTATTGATCAATCAGGAGATGGTGTTTACCAACTCCCAATATTTTTTTTCAGATTTCTTAAACTCGGTGATTCAATAAGTGGTTCATGAATCGCCAGAAGCCGTCCTGATTAAATAATAAAGAACCCATTTCCGTTAAAATGGACGTGTTATGCCAGCTTCTGATGTTTTCCGGCGACGGCTTTGCAGGTAGTGTCTTTCCTATCTGCCTGCGGGACTTTATTTATTTATTTAGAAAATAGAGAGAGAGAAACCTGGTATTATGGCGCATATGGACTGATGACTATGGGCTAATTTACCAGGCAGTGGAAGGCAGCCAGAAGTAATTTAAGCCAGTCTTTCATACATTTTCCACCACTTAGCAATAGTACAGAGTACTTTCATATAGTTTTCAAAAATTATGGGGCTCTGTGAATTAACTCTTGCTCTATGAAAATTAAAATCTGTTAAATTGTTTGAACTGTCAAGGATTCATATCAAAATTCCTTACAGTTCCAAATTAAATACAGTGTAGCCATTTTTATGGAAAGGATGGAAGCTGAATGCATTAAGAGAGGCAATATTATGGTTGAAGATGAATTAGGAAGAAACATGACAACAGACATAGAAGTGATATAAGATGAGCAAGATGACTAAGGCACTTGCATTTCCTTCTCTAGCAATTACCCTTAAAGGTCAACATCAGTATATTAGATGGAAAACTGTCTTTATAGGTGGGACCTTTTTTTAAAATGTAGAATCCAAGAAAGAGCTTGGTCAAACAGGTTTCTCTTCCTGTTTATCTGACACATTTTGGGAACCTTGCTCTAACCATAAATATCTTTGATAAGAAGTCATAATATTGGTGGCGGGGAGAGTAAAAAGCTCTCTCAGAGCAGCATTTGTGTCCTGGAAACTTCAAGTTCAAAATGTTCAAGCACCCAGTTATCCAAACAATGAGAGAAAAGATTTGACTTTAGAAGGCAATAAATGGTTCGTTTCATGGAGATTGATGAAATAATTTATGAAAACATAGGAGATAAGATACTTAGCTTTCTATAGATGATAATAAATTCATTTTTGCTTAATTTGTGTTTATCAACACAACTTTGTGGAAAAAATTAGGAGGTGGCATTAAATGTTAACTTTTTGTTGTTAAGAGACTAAGATTATATATAAAGGATTATATATAAAGATTCATTTCTTAGATTGACCCATTCTGTTGTAGACTAAAAGTCTATACTTTATAGCATAATTGTTTAGTGAAAATAAGTCTAAAATCACAATTAGGAGTATGTCCTCATGTGTTCTGGAAACAAAGCCAGAAGTACATATTTTACATAGGGATCTGTAAATTTTAGTTGATGACTTATCTCTGGCTCATATTCCTATATTCAAGGCTAATTTTTGAACTGTGTAAATAAGACCTCTCTAAATTAAAAGTAGGATACAAAAAATATGACTTTCTCATCATACTGCAAAGATTTCTGGAAATATAAATATAGTTTGATTGACTATGAATTTCGTAATCAAGGAAGAAGCATATTCTTAAACCAATACATATTTTTTTGCTTTGTCTTAGAAGCAGAACAAAATTAGGGGCTGTGAAATAATTATCTGTAATACTATAAATGATACTAGGGTTGAGTTTTCTGTTTATTTTTATTTTTTAAGTCAGTTACAGCCATGTGGCCTGGCATCTGTGAGCTCCACGGTGGCTAGGGTTGCATTTTGATTGTGAAATATATGCTGCTAGAGAAATAATCATAGACCTACTTGGTATATATAAAGATTGAGTCTAAACAAGTACATCTATGCTTAACATTAGTAAGTTACAATAATTTTTCATAGATAGAGACCAACAGTATTGTACAATAATTTATTAATGAATGACTCTTATATCTTCTGAGTAGACAAATTTGCATATAACACCAAGACACAAATCATCTGTGTTTAAAAGTGTTATTTGATGAAGAATTTGAGAAGCTTTGTATGTCAGATCACTACAGTCCTATTAGTATTTTGATAGTAGCATAATTAGCACTAGGTTCAGCCTTTTAAGACTTGTATAATTTTATGTCAATTATCTAGAAATCTATATCAAATAAAAATTCCCATAACTTCTGTTTTTTAAAATGAGATAATTACAAAGTATAAAACAATAACTCATATCTAATATTTTATGAAAGAAAGCACACTTACACCAGGGGACATGTACAAAAGCATTTGCTTCATTGTAATTTGTAATTGCCAGAAATTGAAAATAATTCAAATATTCATCAATGGAAGAATGGATAAACAATCATTGCATAGTCCTAAATGGAATATTGAAGAATAAAAATGAACAAGATACAGTTACATCAAGATAGAAGTATCTCGTATGTATAAAGTTACAAAAAAAAAACCCTATAGTATGACTTCTTATATATAAAATCTAAAAACAGGCATATAAATAATTGGGAAGTACAATTATTAAGAAAAGCAAGGAATTGGCCGGCGCCTGTGGCTCAGTGAGTAGGGCACAGGCCCCATATACTGAGGGTGGCAGGTTCAAACCTGGCCCTAGCCGAACTGCAACAAAAGAAAAGCTGGGTGTTGTGGTGGGCGCCTGTAGTCCCAGCTACTCGGGAGGCTAAGGCAAGAGAATCACCTAAGCCCAGGAGTTGGAGGTTGCTGTGAGCTATGTGATGCCATGGCACTCTCACTCTACCCAGCGCGATAAAGTGAGACTCTGTCTCTACAAAAAAAAAAAAAAAAGAAAGAAAGAAAGAAAGAAAAGCAAGGAATTATTATAAATAATCACAATAGTAGTACCCCTAGGGGGAGGAAATGAAAAATATGATTAGAGTTGAACATTTGGGAATTTTCTTAGGAAAAAAATAAGGAAAAAAAGTTTCATGGTTAACTATATATCTCTCAAATCCATGTCCTTTATCTTCTATACCTGTATCTGTAATATTTCATAATGGTAATTGATGATCAGAGGCATGAAAATATCCAGGATTATTATTTAGAGTTAAGTAATATTTATAATCTATAGACTTAATTACTTGAAAATAGCAGAAAAAAATTTAATTACATTATGCAAAAAGCATTTTTGTTGCTTAACCCTCAGTTAAGAATTAAAATAAGGGCTCGGCACCCATAGCACAGTGGTTAAGGTGCCAGCCACATACACCGAGGGTGGTGGGTTTGAACTCGGCCCAGGGCAACTGAACAACAAGGACAACTGCAACAGAAACAATAGCCAGGTGTTGTGGTGGGCACTTGTAGTCCCAGCTACTTGGGAGGCTGAGGCAAGAGAATCGCTTAAGCTCAAGAGTTTGAGGTTGCTGTGAGCTGTGACGTCATGGCACTCTACCAAGGGTGACATAGTGAGACTTCGTCTCCAAAAAAAAAAAAAGTTAAAATAAGAAAACAATCCTATCCCTTTAATACTTTAATCCAGGTTTTCCTATATATGCTAGTTAGTAGGATAAAAAAGTACTATAAATGTAGCAAACATTTGTAGAAATGTACCAATAATTTATATCAGCTTTGCAGATATCCCACACTTACTTCCAAAGAACTAAAACAAAAATGTATGTTTGGGATGAACTTTCCCAGAAGAGTTTCAGCCACACGTACCAAAAGTACACGACATTCTTGGTGTCTGAAGGTCCTTGCAGTGGTCATCTGATTTGGTGTTTTTTAAAGAACAGGAACTATGATTAGAAGACCACTAATACCCTGAAACAATAACTTAAAATAATTATTCTGGCTTCCTCCATATTAAGTAAACCAGTTTTCAGTTTGCCATCAGGAAAAAAATTTTTCCTCAGGATATCTATTCTTGGGATCCATATAGTACTTCTTCTAAATGTTTAGGTTAATTTTCGATATTTCTAAAAGTAATTATACAGTAGATGATCATCTTTAATACATTCTAAGTTGGTGGCACTTAGGTGAATATATCCTACATTTTTTTGTTATGCCTTTGGTAAATATTTTTTACCTCTAGGATCCTGTACTTTGTACATAGTGTTTAATATTTCCATTGATTTATAGTAGTACTTAACTTGTTTTTTTATGTTTATTACATACTTAATTCGTTTCATGAAGGTATTTATAATTTTACTGTAGATAGAGAGGAAACTGATATTGTAGAAGGAAAATTGAGGAATTAAACTACTAATTTAATTATCTCATCAGTATCCATATTATCAAAATAGTTCTTCTTTTTCTATTATACTATTCAAATATTATTTGTTATTAACCTTAATTTATAATTTCAAATTTACTGGTAGAATTACATTTGCCTATAGTTTGCCTATCCGTGTAGGTTAAAGATATTTTACAAAATAAAATAAAAAGTGCTTGCTGTTTTAAATATTCATCTAGAAATAGGTTTTCTTGCTAAGATATATGTCAACTTCTAAAAGTACAATAAAAAGGAAATAAGTGTTCTGTCATGAAAACTAGATAGCTGGGCAGTCTATCTTTTCATTAGATAGAGCAGTGACGGCTGAAGTCACTATAATAACCAATAGTATAATACATTTCTGAAGTCACTATAATAACCAATAGTATAATCCATTTCATATGGTGTCATATTTAATATTCAGTCTAAATATTTTCTATTGATCAAAAATTAGACAACAGAGCATAAATGAAAGAAGAAAGTGTAAAGAAGTCAACATTCTGTCCCTTGGTCTTTGAATCTACATTACGTTAGGAATAGTATGGTTCAGTATTTAAAAGGTATTAGGAATAGTATGGTTCAGTATTTAAAAGGTATTAATATGTTGCTGTGCAAAATATACATTTTTATATAACAAGTTAACTTTTACATTTTAGGAATATGATACACCTTAAGTGAATGTGAAATTCATTGTTATGCATAGTTCTTTCTCAGTTATCTGTAAATGAAAATTTGTACTATTCTAAATAACAGTTGAGGAACTTCTACTTGTAAAATTATTTTCCTTTGGCAAAGTGGATGGAAAAGATTTGAAAAAAAACACACAAGTGCTGGCACAATGGACAAGAATGTTGGAAAAAATTTTTAAATGTTGGCATAGGAATTCTTTAAAAATTCTAACTTACTCACATGTGAAATGAAAAGTAAAAAAGCATCTGTCCTATTTTATGCACACTGACTAAATAAAAATGAACAATTATATTTAGCAAAGTTTAAAGCTCTTTAAATGAAGGTATTTTGTCTGACTGCTGGCGATCTTTATGTTATTTGTTCCACTGAATTAAAATATTATGTTTGAGTGCAGACATACTTTAAAAAGCAGAAATTATAGACAAAGGAGAACATTCTCTTTTCCAATTATGATGACCCTAGATGAAATATGAACATTTTGAGAGACTAAACACTAAACACTTCTAATGTACTTGAGAAGAAAACTTTGGCTCTTGGCCTCCTCTGTTACTCAGCCCATTTATTAGTGAAATATTTCAAGAACCTATGGACGTGTCTTACCATGGCATCTTTTGTTCTCCCCAAGGTGGAAGTATATCAATTAGGTCTTAAAGTATTACAAACATATATTTTTTAAAATTTTCTACATTTCATGTTTTTAATTCTACTACCAGATGTGGTTATATTTTCAAAGAAAACAAACAAGCTTAGAGCACTATGAAATTTTGTTTTGATTTCTGCAGAAATTAGTTTAAATCACAGGCCAAAATAACATTTTCAGATTGTTGTCTTAAGATGCTTTTATTGTGTCTTGCTGCTGGCAAAAACTATTTGGACCTCTTCTTCAGGTTTCACTAAAGCCACATGACTATATATTGGGAGAATAGATTGTTTTTCATGCATCAAATTATTAAAAACAAAGAATTTAACACATGGTTTCATAATTGTGACTGAAATAGTCCATAGAGTACCTAATTTCCTTTGATCCTTTATGTTGAACAGTTCAGGCCGTGGTACTTGCCTTGATAATGAGCCTCCCAAGCGTGACTTTCTTTATCCAGCTGTGGCCCCAGGTCAGGTGTATGATGCTGATGAGCAATGTCGTTTCCAGTATGGAGCAACATCCCGCCAATGTAAATACGGGGTAAGAAGTCTTAATCCTTATGTTTTAGTCATTCATATGTGTTCTTTGATGACACAAATGTTAAGAGAGAATTATGGTGAACATAGTTTACATTCAATAACATCATTAATTTAAATATAGCTTTTGACAGTGCACTTTTTCTGCCATTTATGTAATATTTCATTCTAAATGTTTGAATAATCCTAAATTAAGTAAGTTTAAAATTTCCTGTAAGGGATGCAGGTAGAATTTAACAAATTCTAATATGTTTATTCTTTAAATCTTAAGTTTATGATGCCAATTTTATCTTTAAAATGTTATGGCTTTAAAATCCTCACCACCTCTATTTCCTGGTATTCTTATAATTGGGCTACAGGGCCTTTTTTCATTGGCTAGGTGCCTTTACTTTAATTCATATTCACTAGCACTGAGTCATTTCATGTTGCTTCATCCACTGCCCACATCCAACACAACAACCAAGTGGGAACAAGATGACATTAACCCAAATAATGAAATAGGAAAACTGCCATGTTAAAAAAAAAATGTAGGCATCATAATTTACTTTGCACGCCTGCCTAAAAATGACAATGTGTGGCTTTCTCTCCCGTCTTCCTCCTTGCTCTTCCCTACTCTCTCTCTCTTCTCTTCCCCACTCTCTCCTTATCTCTCTCCCCTCTTTTCTCTTCTCTTTTCTCTCCTCCTTGGTGCTGCTCTGCAGCCTCCCTCCCCCCACCAATAAAGACCTTTCGTACCAAAAAAAAAAAAAAATGACAATGTGTGTATATCAGAAAATGTATAAAAATTCTTTTTAGGACTCATAAATATTTTAATGTGTAGTATAGGGACATGTTTATATTAGGAACACAAGTTAAGCATACTGAATGAAAAAATAGAATTTAAAATATTAAATTGTTTGCTAAAAATATTCAGGTTTAAAATACAAGTTTAGGGCAGCACCTGTGGCTCAGTGGGTAGGGCACTGGCCCCATATACTGAGGGTGGTGGGTTCAAACACAGCCCCGGCCAAGCTGCAACAACAACAACAAAAGTAGCCGGACATTGTGGCGGGTGCCTGTAGTCCCAGCTACTTGGGAGGCTGAGGCAAGAGAGTCACCTAAGCCCCAGGAATTGGAGGTTGCTGTGAGCCGTGACTTCACGGCACTCTACCGAGGGGGACAAAGTGAGACCTCTGTCTCTAAAATAAATAAAGAAAGAAAATATAAGTTTAAAGGACTGGTTTCTATTTTAATGCAATTAGTCTTTTAAATCTCTTTTTAAAAATAATAACAATAAAAGTAGTTAAGTGTTAAAGTAATTAAGACTAAACAACATACTCAGTGGATGGCACCAGTGAGTTCCTGTTCCTCTGTTCCTCTTGGGAACAGAACAAGGAGAAGTGATTTTTTTTTTTTTTTTTAACTCTCTGGTGGGATAAAAATACCAGAAAAGGAAAGTGATTTTTTTTTTTAAAGGATTGTAGTGAATATATGGATATGTAGAACCTTGGGTATAACTTTGGCCTTTCCTTTCTCTCTATAAAGAAACTTCTATTATTATTTCTATATGGTTCTAGTTTCTCTTGTTCTTAAGTTGTCTACCCATCAAAAAAGTCAGTCAAACTTTAATCACAGTTTTTGTGTATACTTGTAGATAAATAGGTTGAAATTAATGATCTAAATGTGGTTGGATATTTTCTGTTAAGTTATTCTCGCCTGTCTCTCATTTCTTTGTCAGCAAGTGAAGTAGTTAATCTACATTTTAGTTTTTCAATTGGCAACAAATTAATTTGGAAGTAAATAAATTAATAAAAGTTGACTTGATTCTCCTCATTATATCTATGTATCTCATTCAGTTCAGACCATTTGATTTGAAATAATATTAACAGTAGAAAGTCATATATTTTCCATTTATGTTCTTCATATTCTTTCAGATTCTTAATATGTTTACAAAGTCTTTTGTAATAGATATAAAACCTGAAAACTTAGGGAAAGACACTAGCATCTTACAAACCTATACAATTTCATGTATTTTATCATGAACCCTTTTCACTTTGATTTACAGTAAAATAATGGTTTCCCTTGACTTGTATACTGTATGAAAATGCTTATGCTATTTTTTTAAAGGTGCTGTATGTTGCTGGCAGAATTTATTGAATTGGAATAGAATTTTTATATCTATATCCCACCTCTTGAACTGAGAATTTAGTTTACACAATTGAAAACATTTAGATCCACACTGGGTTTTATCTACTGAATCTCTATAAAGTTTTAAACAATTCTAAATACTACATCAGTAAACAATAGTGGCTTTGAAGGTTGGAGTCCAGTCAGGTAAGCGAGGTTTGCTTCAGATGGTAGGTGAGGGGAAACACAAACCAGCCCTAACTTAATATCTGTCTAATTGAAGCATGCTGATGAAAAGTAAATACAATTGCTGTAGTCTTGGAGAGAACTCTGTAGCCTTTCGAGAGGGGATACTTCTGGTGTTAAAGAATCATGAAATGTTTCCTTTTTCAACTAGCAGGTCTCTAATGATGTCAGGTAAGATTTTAAAAGAACTATAGAATCACCCATAACTGCAGCAGTGATCAGCTTTCCGTTCTCCTACTTTGATCTTCACGTAGTGATTGCTGGGTTACCAATGATTACATCTGCAGTTATGAAAAATATTGCCTGAATTCTTGAGTATATTATGGGTATACATGTTAGTTACATTTGGGGTTTTATGTGAAAGTTTTCTATTCTATTTTACTTGAGGCAACATCCTTCACTATTATGTTTGTATATCTATTTTTATTTTCCATCTGTTCATAAATTCCAATTGAAATTGCGAGGAGATCGTAGTGGCTATAAATACAAAGAGCAAAACAGTACAGTACAACATACAGAGTAATATAGTTATATAATGTAGTAGTCTCTAAATAATATGTAGTTTCTGGTATTGAAATATTTATTTTTTTCAGCAATACTTCATACTCCAGACTAGATTGATAAAATCATAATTATTTTATAATATTTTATAGATGAGGAAACTAAAACTACAGAATGTGATTTACCTCTTCTGAGTTTTTTAAAAAAAGATTTAAATCTGTAATTACTCAGTAGAGTAATTATATTTTTAAAAAGTAGCAGATGTATTTTGCTTCAGAAGATACTTGTTACTGAGTTTTCATCAGGTAGTGTCTGTTACTAAAAATCTCAAAACTGCCCATCTTGTTCCAGTCTTTTCTGGGAAAAAGGTGATCAGGAGACATTATCTAAACTTACTTACTCTTCAGGGTAACACATTCTAAGGTGTCTGAAACCCTAAGTCTTGGATTTGAGTGGATTTTTATCTTCTTTCACCTTATATAAAGAGGTAGGACTTCTTCAAGGTAAGATGCAAGAACATTTAAGCAGCATGCAGAGCTATATTCCTATTAGGTCATCTAAAAATATCTCCTAGCTATGTTAGTAGATTTCTAAGGGGACTTGGACGATTCCTGGATAAAAAATATATTACAAATAAAACAGTATCAGTATGCCCAAGAAATGTTTCTTTCCCTAATTGAAATAGAAAACTCTTTCATATAAATCTCTGTAGAATCTATTGTATCACTTCTCTTCCACTTTCCATTAGTCACCTCTTTCTTATTAGAAAAGAATTAAAAGGCTGGGCGGCTGTAGCTCAGTGGTTAGGGCGCCAGCCACATACACTGGGGCTGGTGGATTCAAACCCGGCCCAGGGCTTGCTAAACAACAATGACAACTATAACAAAAGATAGCCAGGTGTTGTGGCAGGCGCCTGTAGTCCCAGCTGCTTGGGAGGCTGAGGCAAGAGAATTACTTAAGCCCAAGAGTTTGAGGTTGCTGTGAGCTGTGACGCTATGGCACGCTACTGAGGGCAACATAGTCAGACTCTGTCTCCAAAAAAAAAAGAATTGAAAAAACTGGATTAACAAAAAGCATATTTCGGCTCGGCACCTGTGGCTCAAGTGGCTAAGGCACCAGCCACATATACCTAAGGTGGTGGGTTTGAATCCCCAGCCCGGGCCCGTCAAACAACAATGATGGCTGCAACCAAAAAAATGGCCGGGCGTTGTGGCGGGCGCTTGTAGTCCCCGCTACTTGGGAGGCTGAGGCAGGAGACTCACTTGAGCCCAGGAGTTGGAGGTTGCTGTGAGCTGTGATGCCATAGCACTCTACCCAGGGAGATAGCTTGAGCCTCTGTCTAAAAAAAAACAAAAAACAAAAAACAAAAAGCATATTTCAGTAATAACAGTAAGATTAAATTTAGAATTCAAGGGCTATGGAGGATCTTTTGACTGCTTTCCAAGAGTATAGAATTAATTCAGGGCTCACCTTCAGACTTAGCTCTTCGTTTCTTTATTCTGTCACTTTAAATCATACCCTAAGTACTGTTTTCGCATACACTACTAAAAGGTTCAGTGCAGGATAATAATATCCAGTACATAATTTACCTTTAACCATCAAGAGATGATTATTCATCCACAGGTACATTTAAGGCCACAAACCAGAGAAATTTCATTGATGTAGCATTGTTTAATTTATGGGCAGGATGGACGCAGTGGCTCAGACCTGTAATCCCAGCACTCTGGGAGGCCCAAGTGGGTGGATTGGCTGAGCTCAAGAGTTCGAGACCAGCCTGTGCAAAAGTGAGACCCCATATCTCTACTAAGAACAGAAAAATTAGCTGGGTGTTGTGGCAGGTGCTTATAGTCCCAGCTACTGGGGAGGCTGAGGCAAAAGAATTGCTTGAACCCAAGAATTAGAAGTTGCTGTGAGCTATGACGCTATGTCACTCTACTGAGGGTGACAAAGTGAGACTCTGTCTCAAAAAATAAATAAATAAATACAAATAAAACATTAAAAAATTTCTGGGCTATTTTTATTATTAATGAAGTTTGTCACTGTTTACATAGACTAAGAGTTAGGCCATAGATAATAGTGCATTGTTATTGCTTATTTTAATGTAGAACTGAATAATACTTTATCAATAAACCATATATTCTGAACTATATATGGGAACATATGATCTAATACATGGTTTCACAAACAATATTTTTAAAGAAATATTTTAGATAGAAAGTCTGTTCACTGTAAACTATTACCTATGACTTCAAATTGACCATTGATAATTTTACTCAGTTTTGTACACTTTTTTTCAGCAAAGAGTAACTAAATTGTTCTTATAAACTTCAGATGGTGAGAGGATATGGCAGGCATGCTAAGTTCATTTCATTTGCCTGCAAATGGCAGACATTCATATTCACATCTATGAATATCTGTCATCCATAATAATATTATTGTATAGCTGATAATTCTGGTACTGTTTTTAAGAGAATCTGAGCCATTTTTACTTTTGGGAGCATACTGATATATTGCAAGAGAATCATGTTGACTCAATCTCAATCTTCAGTCTGAGGTCAAATGCCAGTTTCTCTTCAGAGAGGTCTCTATCTGATTGTTCTCTATAGCAACACTTTTCCTAAGCACTCTTTTTAACATTATGTTTATTATGTTTATTTCCCTCAAAGCAATTATTAAAATCTATAATAATTTTTCTCATTTTATTATCATTAATTATTTAAATGTGATCTTCCAGATGAGGCCTTCTCTGACAACCTTACCTTAAATTATACATATACATGCACATATGCATACCCCCACACAAATTCCCAACATTTTCCTTGCTTGATTTTTTTCCCCTTGACATTTATCACATTCTGACATATTATAAATTTTGCTTGATAATCTTGCTTATTGCTATCTTCTTCACTAGAATCTGTTTTCCTAGGGAACATATTTTTTTCTGTTTCTGATTCACTGCTATATTGCCAGAGCCCCTAGAACAATGCCTGTCTCATGGAGGAACTCAATAAATACTTGTTGAATAAATGGACTGATGATTGTGATGGGGTTATAACTTCTATGAGGGGAAGGATTCCACCTGACTTGTGTATGGCTATTTGTATAGTGAGTAGCTCAATGCCTGGCTCAGTAAATACTTGATAAATAGGTAAGTGGGGGAGAGGAACTTTATGAAGACCCTGTGGTTGTGTATTTATTTGAAGAACTGAGAGAAGGCCAGTGCGGCTGATGCGCTCAAACAAACACCACATAAATGAAACAGGAGAAGAAGGTGGGAACTATGTACCTTATAGGCCATGTTAAAAATTCTAGTTTTTTATCTTAAAGCAGTGTAAACTATTATGAATTTTAAATGAGTGAGACCAAGAGAGTTTATTGATGTTAAAAAAAAAATCACAGAATTTCTAATGCACATTATGTCTTAGGAAATAAATTTAATTCTGTAATCTGGCAAAACCATGTTAGGAAATTAAAGGCTTTTGTAAAGTGACTGTGTCTTCCTCTTTTCCCTTTACTCTTCCCCTCCAAACACACTCTACACAGAGTACTGAAGGAGCTCTGCTACTGATGATATTTCAGTGTAGCAGTGTCCTTGATTTTCTAGGGAAATGTAAATTAATTCTTTTGATACTAGAGAATGCTGTACTGTAACTCTGAAATGAGCTGAATGGAGGGAGGTATTTGTTTGTAAAGGTATTCAGGATCTATAATTTTGACTTTAAGATTGCAGAGTGTCAGTGTGTTGTGGTAGAAATATAAAAGAACATATAAAAAGAAAATATGACATAACTTTAGAAACCTTAAGATTTCTCATTAACTTATGATCTTTCCAGGGGGTACTTGTAGCAGTGCTACATTTTACGTATAGATCATCAAATTTGAAAGTTTTCTTTTCTCCATTCCTCAGTTAAATGATTAATGATAAAATAATCTTCTACAAATGGGTGGGTACCATATTCATTCCTAACTTTAAGTAATGAGAGGATTTTAGAATTTAATATTAGAAATTAAAGATAAAAGGAGCAAATATATATTTATATTTATTAATTTATACAGCCAAGAAATGTCATTCAAAATACTGAAATCTTCATATTATCTTATCTAAAAAAATCTTCTCAATGGACCAATTTATTATCAAAGGTTATTTGGTTAAGCATAGAATAAAGATATGAGATAGTATAATTATTTTCTTATTATGTTATTATGATAGTAATGCTGCCATCAAATTATGTCTACCTGAAGTATTGCTCTTTGCAGTCAGGGTAGCTGCTAGAAACAAGATAGCTGAGTTCTCTCATCAGGGTATCCTCACCCTGGAGAGTACTTACTTTAGATAAAGATGGACATATTTTATCTCTCAGAGTTTAGTTTTTAATGTTTTCATGCATACTTCCCTTTGTTTATTATTTTATACAACCAAGTAAATATGATTTAAGTCAACATTGCATTACCATTGGGAATAATTCTTTTATATAATTCTATTTTGACTCTATTAGCTTTTTAGGATACTGTTAGCAATACTTTTTAAGAGATACAGATAGCTTGGAAGACAATAGCAGTGAAATGTGGAGGATAAGGGAAGTTTAAAGAAAATGAGTTTGAGTAACCTATAGAAAAGAAAGCTAAGGCTCGGCTCCTGTGGCTCAAGCAGTTTGAATCCAGCCCGGACCTGCCAAACAACAATGACGACTGCAACCAAAAAATAGCCGGGTGTTGTGGCAGGCGCCTGTGGTCCCAGCTACTTGGGAGGTGGAGGCAGGGGAATCGCTTGAGCCCAGGAATTGGAGGTTGCTGTGAGCTGTGATGCCACAGCACTCTACCCAGGGGGACAGCTTGAAGCTCTGTCTAAAAAAAAAAAAGAAAAGAAAACTAAATGTTGGCCTCAAAACTATCTTATGGTTTTGGAACACTTATTATATTCTGATTGCTGGTAGCAAATTGTTCTTCTTCCCCACCAAAAGCATTAAAAGAAACCCCACAGTGGTGTTAATTTTTACAGCTGGAAGGCTGTAGATTAGGTATTAGGAAGAATTTCAAGTAATTAAATATTGGAATTCTAAATTGGGAAAGATTATAGAATCATTTTCCTTGAAGATAGTAAGGTAGTATATTCTACAGTGTGGTTTAGTACAGACTTAGAGAATAAAAGGTTTAGAAGTAGAAAAGCACTTCAATATTTTTTTGGAGTCCAAAATATATAATATATTATATCATTATATTATACATTATTATATATTTATTATAATATATATTAATATTATATATATGTCTATACATAGACACGATATACATATATGTATTTGTCAGGCATATACTAACAAGAAGTTTATCTGATTTTTATTTTCCCTAAATTCCAACCCAAACTTGGGTCCAAATTCACTTCTATCCTTAAATATCAGTAGTTTTTACCACATTTGCTTCTTTGAAATTTCCTTTCCTGTTTTAGCCATTTATTAATTTTTTTAAACCTTTCAGATTGGTCATTAGTTATATACATTGAATTTCTAGACTAGGAGTTCTTGTATTTGTTTTTTGCCTTTCTATCTTTTCCACTTAAATTACCCACATAACAGGCTCTAACTATTTAAGGAAGAAATAAGGACACATTATCCTCTTTCTTCAGGAGGCCACTAAACACCTGGAACTAGGCCATAAGGTCACCATATGTTGGTTTTCAATTTTCCTTTGTGCGATCAAATGATAAGTAACCTTTCTAATCACTGATGCTCCCTCCTGACCTTCCCAGGCTCTGTTCTTTCACTTTACCTTCAAGATCCTTTATTGCAAGCAGCTGTGGAGAGGTGTTACTGATAGGGTAATGAGGACAAAGAGAAAGTTTCATATTCAGAATCAAGGAGTCAATGTGGCATACGGTTTAGGGTTTCCCAAGGACAAAAAATTAGTCATACCTCTTTTTTGGTCTTTAAAGTTTTTTAAAAAATGTTTTTAAAAACCCAAATCTATCGAGCATTAAAGACACTATTTTCTCTTCATATGCTGCTTTATTTTAATCCGGTGGTTCTCAGTCTTCCTAATGCCATGGGCCTTTAATACAGTTCCTGAGGGTCGTGACCCACACTTTAAGAACTGCTGTTTTAATCATATAATAATTGTAAAATGTCTTCACACTTTTATGATGTCACATTCCCTCTTGTGTAAACTAATTTTAATTTTCCTACATAAATGAAAGGGCTTCTCTTCTTAGTTTTTAGTGGGTTTTAAATAGTTAACTTGAAAAAGATGAAAACATTAAAAAAGATAAATTTTCTTTTTTTATTTTTTTCTTCTGTAAAGATTGCTCCTTCCGAAAGGAAAGATAAATTCTAATCTCTTTTATTGTACTAAAAGGGTGTTTGTAAAATATAAAGTTATTCTATTCTGATCAAAAGAGCCCTAGTTCACTTCTTTACAAAGTTATCAGGCAAACTACAAGGTTCAGCATTTAAGTTCATGAACTCATCCTAGAAAAAGTGCTGCATACCTCATAACTAGACTATTGACTACCTTAGAAGTACTCCCTTGGCCATCTGGTGACCATAGTGATATTCAGCGATGAGATTTATAGCACTTTTTCTAGGATGAGTTCATGAACTTAGTTGTCAAACCATGTATAACAACAGCTCTGATGGCCATTCCAGAAGTTTCAAAATTGCTTTGAAGGTTGTATTAGGCACTGATATCAGTGCATAGCTTCCTAACGGGATACTTTGAGGGTGACCATAGTGATATACAGAAATGAGATATGTAGCACTTTTTCTAGGACAAGTTTGCAAATGTAATTGTCCAACCTCATATTTTATATTAGATAATTACTATAAAATTCTATTTTCCTTTTTTACTTCTTAAATTTGTTTTTATTTGTATATATTCATGGTCATTTTCTTTTTTTTTCTTTTTTTAATTAATTAATTTTTTTGTACACAGAGTTTCCCTTTATCACCCATGGTAGAGTGCCATGGCATCACACAGCTCACAGCAACCTCCAACTCCTGGGCTTAGGCGATTCTCTTGCCTCAGCCTCACAAGTAGCTGGGACTACAGGCACCTACCACAACACCTGGCTATTTTTTTGTAGCAGTTTAGCTGGGGCAGGGTTTGAACCTGCCACCTTCCATATATGAGGCCAGCACCCTACCCGCTCAGCCATGGGTGCCGCCCCATGGTCATTTTCTTAATGTATCTTTATTATCACTGTATTTGAAAATAGTGTCATTCATCTGAAAAATCAAAAAAACTGGAAATCTGGGAATTGTACTAAAATTTTAAATAAATAGTGATATTTTCAAATATCTTATTTCTTGGAAGACTGTGGGGAATGAGAATACTTTTGTGAAATACATAAACAGTATCTTTTTAAAATCCAAGTACAAGTGGTGATGTTTCAATAATAATAATTCAGAAGTTTCAATAATAATAATGTGTAACTTAATGCCTTAATGCCTAAGGTGTGATATTGAGTAAGTTCTGAATGAGTATATAATAGTTGTCATTTGGAAATATTATCCTTTAAAATAAAGGCAAAGGAGAAAAGGGTATTGTGATTATTCAGTGATATTTTATATTATATTAGAATACAAATAAACCTTTACTAATTAGCCTTAATTGATCAGAGATATTATTCAACTCTGTTACATTAAAGAGAAATGGGTAAGTAGCTTTAATTGCATGGAGATATCTTAGGCATTGATATCAGACAGAGCTTAATCAAATCTGGATTCAGTTAGAATTGAAACAAATTGCTAAATTTTTCTGAACCTAAAATTTCTCATACTTTCTAAGAAGATGGACAAGATTATTAAACAAGATATAAATATGAATATGCCTCACACAGTAGTTGACAGTATACCTTGAAAAAGTTATTAGTTTCTTTCTTTTCTTCCCGCCTACAACATCCCTGCTAAGTTGTCATGAAGTGTGTGCTGGTGTATCCACATTGGGGGGGATTCAGTTTTAGTTTCCTCATTGTTCAGCTCTGACCTTTGGATTTTTCTTCTATAAAGAAAAGGAACCCAAAATCTACTTCCCCTAGCTTTTGTCCATTGGTTGAACTAGCTAGGTTAACACTCATATTTTTTCCTTAGACTTCCTAAAGTCTAGGAAGACAGTTGCCGTTTCAAAAATATGGCAAACAGTAAACATAAACACTTCTTCAGGTATGGAAATGAAAATGCTAGCTAAAATAAAGCTAATAATACAATGAAATTTAGTCCATTTAACTACATGTATTTTATGTGATAAGTGATAAGTGACACTATGTGATAAGTGACGCAGAACAATTGAAGAATTGGAGAATGACCCCAGTATAATGCTTGTCTTGTTCTTTCACAATTGTTCACATCATTAGTATATTAATGATTTGAAGCTATCGGGCAAACTTTTTCAATAGAGAGTTTTTTCTGTTTCATTCACTTCTGTATCTGCTGTCAATTTTAAGATTAAGATTTTTGAATAAAGTATCTTGAGCACTTGTTACTTTAGATAGAGATTTTCTAGGTGCTTTTGGGAAAGATCTTTGTAACCTGACTAAAGAGTATATTCTCCTAATATATGCTTATAGAGGAGTATAGTCCTTTTCAGTAGTACAATTTTGATTGCGTAGTTTTGTCTTTAGGCTTCTTTTACTTTTGTTTAATGTAAGATTTTGCCCTAATTAAGGTCATAAAAGATCAGGCGTTATCATCCAGGACCATAGATAAAAAATTTTCATAATCTCTGTATCAATCTCTTTTAGCAGTTCTTTGTTTTTATGGACATAATTTTCTTAGAATATCGGTAGATTTGTGATGCATGAGACAAAGTTTTAAAGCTGCTAAATATTACTCCTAGTGCTTTTTAAATATTTAACTAAAAGAATATATTTAAGAAGATAAACTGAAAACCATCTCCTATAGAAAAAAATGAATAAAATAACATAATCTTCTCTTAGACACCAAAGCTTTGAAAACAAGGAAAGTGGATTTTGTAATAAATTGAATTATAAAAAGAGGACAGTTTTATGTTGATGTTATGATCCATGATGCATTCTTTTTTCACCCTAATGTTTTATTTCTCTTCTCACTCACAAATTCTCCAAATGGAGTTTATAATTTTTTTTTTTTTTGAGACAGTCTCACATGTCATCCTTAGTAGAGTGCTGTGGTGTCACAACTCACAGCAACCTCAAACTCTTGGGCTTCAGTGATTCTCTTGCCTCAGCCTCCCAAGTAGCTGTGACCACAGGCATCCGCCACAACACCCAGCTATTTTTTTGTTGTAGTTGTTGTTGTTTAGCAGACCCGGGCCAGGTTCGAACCCACCAGCCCCGGTGTATGTGGCCTGTGCCCTAGCTGCTGAGCTACAGGAGCTGAGCCAACAGTTTATAATTTTTTAACGATTTTAAAGCCTCATAGATATTATAGGTCTCCTCTCTGCTGTGGGGGAGATACTTTAAAGAGGGAATCAAAAAATACCCTCAGTTTGTTTTTCTCTGTGAGGTATTCTATTTATAGGACTAGTTACTTAGTGATTTCAATAGTTTACTGACTTATTTCTGAATTGTGTTTATGTTTCATGAGTTCTTATAATTGTGTTTTGAGTATTAAAAGGTCAGATGGGAAATAAAAGCAAAGGGATTAAATGTTATATATGAACTTATTTTTGCATGTCCAGATTATCATATTTGTTATAAATATACATCATAAACTAAATAGTTCTAATTTAAATTTAAAACTTGTAACATTAGTAATGATGATTGTTGATGATCATTTATAAAGACAAACTGAAAATTTTGAATATTTTCTTCAACAGTAAGCTTTTGAAGATAATATTGAACAGTTTTAGAATCTAATAGATTAATATAATATGAAAAAAATGAAGTATTTTATATTGTTAATAATAGAATAAGTATTATAATTCTCCTGTGTTGAGGTACAATAGTGAAAAATTGTAACAAAGGAGATAAGATAGTGCCAAATAACATCCAAAACATGCCTTTTATAGGCAGCATTTGTTCAAAGCCACAGTTCCTCTCATGGAGGTGGGCTACACTGATAGACTGAGAATAACATTCCTAGATTGTTCTTAGACATACATGAACTTTAGAATTTATTCCAAAATATAAGTCAGATTTATTTAAGTTCACATATTATAATGAATTCCAGCTTATTTCCATGATCTTTCTTCTTTTTTCTATTTTAAAATTGTCTTTAAATATTACAGTAGGTCTAGGAAGTTGTTTACCTGGCATCACTTTATTAGTAATTGGTAAGTTTATGATATGGTATATTCTTGAGTGTAATAAACATATATTTTCTTTCTACGTATTTATTATTCTCCCTACTAATTTATATTAATTTTATATTAATAAAATTTCTGCACACGATTGGAAAAAATCCTAATCAATATTAAGAGCTGAGATATGCTTTGCCCACTAAAATAAGAATATCAAGATAAATGTTTAAATGATTTTGCAAAATAGGTAACCAATCTTCATAAGACTGTCCTCCAGAATCCTCATCTCTCATGCTTGAGCAGCAGCAGGAGACATAAAGTCTCCTTTGAAAGTAGTTCTGAAGGACTGTATATTTTTAGAAAGAATTGCACATGATTTTAGTCTCTATTTCTGATCAACTTGCTTTTGCCTTCTTTCCTAGGAAGTGTGTAGAGAGCTCTGGTGCCTCAGCAAAAGCAACCGCTGTGTCACTAACAGTATTCCAGCAGCTGAGGGGACTCTATGTCAAACTGGAAATATTGAAAAGGGGGTAAGCTCAAAAGATTTACTAGCTATTTGATATGTATACTAATCTGATACATTTCTGGTACTAATATTCAACCAGTAGGATCTCTTATATTAATTTTAAATGTTCTTAAAAATAATAAATTCCTAGTTGAAGGGCTTGTTTTATGTTGGTATCTGCAAATATGCATTATTTACAAAATTATAGTTGGTAACTATTTCTTGGATCAATTTCACCTTTATGTATGTTATATTGGTACCCCCCAAATCCGACAACAATGTATAATCTGCTTAGTCATATAATATAGTCTAGTTTTTTTCTGGCAAATAATTCCCAGGAAAATTATGTGACCCCAAAAGAGACTATAACAATAGTCTTAACTCAAGTCACTTTTAAATTACAGTATGAGAGAAAGGACTAATAGTAGAAAAAAAATTAAGTTAATATATTGAGCATAGAAATTAGAACTAAATAATTTTACTTTTATCAGTCTAATTTTCAAAATATCATGGTTAAGAATTGTTTAAACAAGCTGGGCGTAGTCATGTAGTGCCAGCTACTCAGAGGGCTAAGGTGAGAGGATTGCTTGAGTGTAGGCATTTGAATCAAACCTAGGCAACATACAGAGCAAGACCCTGTCTCTTAAAAAAAAATAAAATTCTTTAACCAAATAGCCAACAGGAATCATTTGTATGCTACTCCTGAAATTCCCTAGGAGTTGCTATATATGTAAAGAAAATTTTAGAATGTATTGCTATGGACTGAATCATCATCTGTTCTCAGTTCTGACTTCTTCCATGTTAGCTGGGCTAGTTTCAACAAGGATTTCACTGAATTTCAGCTTGCAATCTAATGTTTAAATAAAAATAATGAAAGCTTTTGGGCAGCTGTCACAGTTTATTAATCCTTGCTGACGGCTTCATTCAGGACCCATGACCTAGTACCATCTTGATGGCTTTTCCATGCTGAGTTTGGAAATGTTGGTAAATTATGCTAAATATATGAATTGATAGGGTCATTTAAAAAGGATTAAGGATCTTTTTTTCAGATTTTGTAAGTAGCCAATAAAAATACAGAGAAATTTACGCACTACCAAAAATTCCTTCTGTTTTTTTCACTGAAGTAATAGGAAATACTAGGAACTGCATTCTTGAAACTCTTCATTGTTTGTTTTGGAACCAGTCATTCTTGTCAATGACAAGGAGCAATTTACATCAGTCTGTACTTAGTAGAAATGCACAACTATAAGCACAGAAAGTCATAGTGAGAATCTGTTTCCTTATTTGCCATTGATTGATTATTATTGTTGTGATCTACTCCATGGTCCATGTTTTCTATTTGCCTGAATACTGCTACTATATCACTAAGCCTGTTAGCTCTTTTTGTCTTACTTCATATTTTAACCAAAAGCATAAAGAATTCATTCTTTTAAATCCCTCAGCGGTCTCCCAAAGCATTCTATAAATTACATAAACACTACAAATAAGTAAACTATGAGTAGTGGCAGAGTACACATAGTTCAACTCCACCAGTCATTTATATGGTAAACTAATATTTAACATCATATCATTTATGCTTAATAGCAGGACTCTCAAATGTCTTTATTTTTAAAATTTCTTTATTTGGAGACAGGGCCTCTAGTGCAATGGCATAATCATAGCTCACTGCAGCTTCAAACTTCTGGGCTCAGGTGATCTTCCTGAGCCTGTCTTAGCCTCCCAAGTAGCTAGGACTACTGGCACATGCCACCATGCCCAGCTAATTTTTTCACTTGATTATAGAGACAAAGTCTTTGCTGTGTTTTCCAAGCTGATCTCAAACTCCTGGCCTCAAGTGATCCTCCCACCTTAGCCTCCCAAAGTGCTGGGATTACAGGCCTCAGCCACTTTTCCTAGCCAAATATCATATCTTATAGCTATATGCACATATTTAATAGAGAGGACATATTTCTTGGAAATTACAATTTGAGGCATACTTAGAAAATACTTTCTTAAATCATATTAAAGTGAGCAATGTTGATTTAAATTTAGATAAGAAAATAGAGGGTAAATATAATTACTTCAAAGCATAAATAAAAATAAGCACAGATAGGAAAAAGTAAATAAAATGGCACAAAATATATTTGATTTCTATAGATTCACATTCTTTACATTAATGGTTGTGTCCTTTTTGATCCCTAAATCCTTGCTTTAAATAGCCTATAGAATCCTAATATATATATAGAATCCTAATATATATATAGGATATATATATATATTTGAAAGAATTTGAAATTGAAATTAGAAATACTGTAGTATTTGAAAGAATTAGAAATACTGTAGTTTAAAGAGCCCCTTGCCTGCCACTAATCCTGTCTTTGGGCCTTTGCCAGCTCTACCATTGTAGGTCCATGAAAAACTTTTTAAAGAACCTTTTGAATGTAGCAAAGTTTGTATATCATGAGGTCATTTATATTCACAACATGAATGTGCACTATCTTATGTGGGTAGAACATTGAGCTAATAATATACGATTGTGTGACAACTGGTAAAATAGTGATCGTATTCTCACTGTCAGTATTCTCAAAAAAAAGAAAAAAACTTTTAAAGAGTGACTATCATAAGGTCCATATATTGGATATCATCATCTAAAATTAAACTACAAAATAAATCTTAGTAGTTCTTCCAGAGACATGAAAAAGAGTTTTAGGAATGATACTAACAAGTCTTTGAATGAATGAAAAAACAAATACAAATGCAGACTTCTAGAAAGGAAATGGAGAAAGCACTAAACAATTGTCAAAATATCCCTATCAGTAACTTTGAATTTATGAAGATGCTTTCAGAGAACTAAATCAATCTGCATTTTTAAGGGGGAAAAAAACCCTCCTGAAGAATTAAGCGCATGAACTAAACACATCTTAATTTATTTTTTATGTATCCTTTACTATCTTTATCACATTATCACCTGTATAAATTGTTGTTGCTGTTAATTTCTTTCATTTTTTTTTCTTTAAGAGAGAAACATGTTTATTGTTACCAGTTGCAGATTTTACACTTAGGGCTGTATCATCTGGAAATTAAACCACAGCTCAGAATTTTGACCCAAAGCAAAACAGCTATTTAAAGAGCCAGTGACAATATTAAGTGGGATTTTCAATTTATCTGGTCAACTTTGTGTGGTTCGTCTGTATATTTGCTATCTAAAAATAGTTGACATCCCTAGTAACAATGATGACAATGATAATGAATATTTAATAATTACTTATACTATTCCAGGCATATATTGCTAAGTGTTTTACAACAATTCTTCTGTTTAATATTAACAAAAATACTGTGACATGGGTACTGTTTTAATTCCATTTTACAGATGGGAAAAGTAAGAATTGAGAGCCCAAGATTACACAGCAATTTAATGGCATAGCAGAGTTGAAATTGTTGCCCCACTATATTGCCTCTAATTTTTTTTTTTTTTTAGAGACAGAGTCTCACTTTATTGCCTGTGGTAGAGTGCTCTAGCATCACAGCTCATAGCAACCTCCAACTCCAGGGCTTAGGCGATTCTCTTGCTTCAGCCTCCCGAGTAGCTGGGACTACAGGCACCTGCCACAACACCCGGCTATTTTTTTGTTGCAGTTTGGCCAGGGTTGGGCTTGAACCCACCACCCGCAGTATATGGGGCTAGCGCCCCACTCACTAAGCCACAGGCGCTGCCCTACCTCTAATTTTTTTTTTTTTTTTTTTCTGAGACAGAGTGTCACTCTGTTGCTCAGACTAAACTGCTCTGGCATGAGCCTAGCTCACAACAACCTCAAACTTCTGGAAGCAATCCTCCTGCCTCAGCCTCCCAAGTAGGTGGGTCTTCAGGTACCTCCCACAACAGCTGGCTAATTTTTCTATTTTTAGTAGAAACAGGTTTCAAATTCTTGAGCTCGAGTGATCCTCCCTCCTTGGCCTCCCAAAGTGCTAGGATTATAGGCATGAGCCACCAACCCTGGCCACTGCCTCTAACTTTATCTTCAGATGAGAAATCTTGCAGAGAAAAAAGCAATTTCTCATCACAGGATCACTAACCCTGATGTACATGGTGACGGTGTATTTTACCCTTTAGGACTGAACAGATTTTTAATCTCTAACAGTGTCTATCACAGTAAGAAAGTAATGTGGGTAGAACATTGAGCTAATTATATATTATTGTGTGACAACTGGTAAAATAGTGAATCTCTATTTTAAAATGAGAGGAAACCAATTTCTATATCTTTCACAGGGATATTGTACAGGTAGAATAAGGCAATGCCTCACTGAGCTGTTTGTGGGCTTCCTTTAGAGGGAAGGTGCTATATGTTACTAGAGTATCATTACTATTTTTCATCATTTTTTGCCAGCCTTCGATGATGGTGGGCAAAAAATTCTTTGCAGACTGTCCTAACTGGCAATAGAGAGTATAAACATGAGTCTTTGTCTCAGAGACATGAGTGGACTATCCATGACCTCTGATCTTAACTCTGAATTTTAAAACTATTCTCATCAGAAGGAACAAGAAAGAACCTGCACCCTGTCTAGCCAGAAGAATAAAACCAAAGCTGCTCATAATTTTCTGTACAAAGCTTTTTAAAAAGGAAGGGGGTAGAAATACTGCTCAATGATAGCATAGACATATCCAAAGGATTGAATCCGTGATGATCTCGTCAAACTCTGGCTGCAAAAGATATGGGATCCCTGCCCAGGGGCACAGTTCCACAAATGTTCCATGTAAGTATGGGAACTGTTCCATGCACATTTAGCAGATGGAGTAGGAAATATGGCCAAAAAATTAAAAACTGATCTTTGCGTGAGTCCTGGGGGGTCTGACATCGCTATTACAGCCATTGGATGCTTGCCTGAATAAGCCATTCACGGATTGAATAAGAACCATATGGTCTGAATGGATGTGCTCAGGGACAGTAGCATTAACCAAGGAGGAAATCTAATGAGCCCAGACAGTGTGTTGGTACTGTGTGTCCATGGGTCAGTCTCCTACAAATCAATCAATATTAACTTTCAGCCAGAGAGCTTCCTTTGGATATAGCATCAGCAATCTATTCTTTGGAACAGAATCACAGAGGTGCCATACTTGAAATAGTAAATAAGGATTTAGACTGTGAAATCTTCAATAGTGTTGGCATTGTTACCAAACAGGATATTAAGCATAATCAAAACCCAATCCTTGTAATCCCTGTTGGTAACCACAAAGAAAGTTTCAAATACTTGGCTTATTACAAAAAAAAAAAAAAATGATTTAATGATTCTACAAGACCCAATTAGAGATATAGTTCAGCATTCAGGTTTACATATAAGTGACATTGATTTGATTTCTAATATCTTTGCATGGGAAACATACAGCTGGATTAGAATAGGATTATTAAATGCCTTCTAAAACTCTGAATACATATGATGGGACATTTGCAGCCTTAGATCTTAATTCACTTAGGGTAGAATATATGTTTTGACTGGGTCCCAAACTATAAACACAGGAAGTGAAGAAGGAATAGTTCTTCCAGTTGCTCTAGAAATTTAAATAGGATAGAATAACAAGTTCTGATTTAGAATTTAAGCTGAAGTATAGTTTTAGCCTTCCCACACCTGCACAGTGGAAAGATAAGGCTTTTAATAGTGTTGTGCTCCATGCCTTAGCTCTTCAGATTTGGGAAGAATGTTCTGTATTGAATCAATATCACTTCCTTTAAAATTAAAGAATTTCCTTAGAGGTCTCTCATTCCAGATGCTGGCTGGACCAGTGCTGGCTATTAAAAGATAGGCACAATTACATCCTAAAATGGCTCTAGTTAAAAAAAAATATATATGCATATATACATACGTATGCATATATATATTTTTACTTATATATATATAAACATTGATATACTTACCTTGAAATATCCTTTGTTGAAATCTGCTAAATTCTCAAAGTTAGATTGTTTGGTTTATAATATTTATGTATCTTGCTTAAAGACAGTCCCCTCACGTAGACCATGAAATGTAATAGTCTTAATAGCAGAAGATATTGTTTAATAATAGTGTTTCTGGAGAAGGCTTATAAAGCTTCCCTGCAATAAACCATCTTTCTAGATAGCTTAGTTTAAAACATATTTATTTAATTTAGAAGGAATGCAAAAAGCAAGAATGAACAATATGAGATTTTATTCTTGGAATGTGATAGTTTCACTTCCTTCACCTTGGTTGGTTAAACACACCCAATAGCAAAAGGAAGGCCAAATTTGCTTAATTTATCTGGATGATTTAGGCTGAACTAACAAGATTATTATTTAGAATAATCTAAAATCACTAAGTTGGATATAACCTTTGAGAATAAAGATTAGAAACCGCTTTGTGACCACATATTTAAGTTTCCTAGTTTAAGAAATAAGGTAAAATTGTATCCTTCTGGAAATAAACTTCTACAGGTACAGTAACAAAATATAAGAAAGAATAAAAATAGGTGACACAACCCTTAGGATTTATATACTTCAAGTTGCTTTATGGTCTAAATATTCTACTCATGATTTACACATATTAAAATATTAATATATGTTGATTAATGTAGTCATCTGGAAGAGTAGCTCAAATCCCTTGATCCATATAAATCTCTATTATTAAGTTAACATTTTTTTCTTAAAATAATTTACTACATCAAGATATTTACTATTATTAAAGGAAAGAAGTAGCAAGAATGCCAGAGATCCCTTTTGTAAAATACAAAGGTGGAAAACAAAACAAAATACAGAAGAATATTTCTGCCAGAGACCAAAATTAAATAAGTTGTTTAACTTTTAACTTCTTTGAACTTATGTATACATTGGGCTAACTTTTAAAGTTGTCCTAATCCAGGGGGCGACGCCTGTGGCTCAGTGAGTAGGGCGCCAGTCCCATATAAGGAGAGTGGCGAGTTCAAACCCAGGCCCAGCCAAACTGCAACAAAAAAATAGCCAGGTGTTGTGGGGGCGCCTGTAGTCCCTGCTACTTGAAGGCTGAGGCAAGAAAATTGCCTAAGCCCCCAAACTGGAGGTTGCTGTGAGCGGTGTGACACCATGGCACTCTACTGAGGACTGTCTCTAAAAAAATAAATAAATAAATAAAGTTGTCCTAATCCAAACCATATCGAAATAGAGAACTAAAATTAGTACCCGTTTTACAGGTAGAGAAAGAAAAGAAAAGAAAGCAACTGACTTACTTTGGACCAAAGATATTGCTAGAATGAGAACTGAGGTTTGTGACAGTTTCCTACAGACTGAAGTTGTTAATGTGTTAACTGGTTAACTAATTGTTAACTAGCATCAAACTAGAGCCTAGTCTCCTGTCACCTGCTAGATGACTAATTACATTATTATTATGAATTCTTTACCCATTAATATTTGTTATTCAACTTTCTGATATAATTGTTTAATACATTATAGCCCCATGGAATAGATAGAACCAAGGCATGAATTCATGTAGTAAAAGGCTGTGTAGACATTAATGATGAGAACTGAGTAGCATTTTACAAAGTGACTATCATATTTATCTTTTACTTTAAGAATAGTTTTAAAAACAAGGCAAAAGAATTTATGTTGACTTCTCTCATATGCTTTTTGTGAACATTCTAGAAACATGTATAGTAATATTATTAAAATACCCTGGAACCTACATCTTTCAGTATTCTTGTGGCTCTTAATTTCTTTATCCCTTCAAAAATGAAAAACTGAAATATTTTCACTACAAATCACGGGTATACTGAAGAAGTCTGAAATAACATGTATGTATAGCTGAGTGAAGTTTCTTTCTTTTATTTTTTAATAGAGTTGAGGTCTCCCTATAGTTCCAAGGCTGCTCTGGAATGTCTGGCCCCATGCGATCTTCCCACTTCAGCTGTTCTTTTTCTTTTAAATTGTTACTGTGATTTTATATTTTAAGTAGTAAAAGCAACCTAGTAAAAAATATTAGAACATCCTTTAATGTCTTCAAATATATAATCCTATACCTCCAATTTATTTTTTTCCCATGGATTTTTGTATTTTTTGGACAGATAATCCCTTTTCTACTCTTAAATAACCTTAGGCAAGTCAACTTCTTCAGGTTCTGGTTTCCTCATCTGAAAAAATGAAATGCTTAAACTACGTGAATTCTAAAGTCGCTGTAGATACGACTTTGTGATTATATAAAATAAATGTAAAAATCAAGCTTTACTGTCATTTGAAATGAATAACGCTAAGTTTCCAACTTGAAAAAAGAGGCAAACTTTAATATTTGTTTTCTAAATGTCAGTTTCCATTAACTGCAAATGTTAATTGCCGGCCAGGACCACACTGCTCAGTTACTTGCATGGCAAGATAGGTGCTGCATAAATACTCTTATACACAGATATTTGGACTAACAAAAACACAAAATGAGCAGCTTTTGTATAGGTGGAGATTGCAGTGTTGCAGCTTTTGTACAGGTGGAGATCTAATATAATTGGCATATCATAAAATTGTTGGTCTTTAAGACCGACTAGGTAAGTCTTAAATTGTCAGCTGGAACAGCTTCTCCCTCTCAGTAATACATTATCAACAACCCTGATCCAACCCTCGATACCATATTATTGCTTTAGCTAACTCCTTCTTCTTTGTCACTTGTACAAATGATTTTTTTTCTTCATGGAAATTTTCATCGTCTGAAACCATATTCTTTCATAAAGACCCAATTTCATCAGACTTAGGGGCAGAATGTTTTTCGTTATGGCCAACTATATTTTGACTTCCTCTTGACTAATTTTTTTTCTTTCTTTCTTTCTTTTTTTTTTTTTTTTTTT
>NW_003852412.1:1529676-1529877 GCF_000181295.1 Otolemur garnettii | reverse complement strand
TGGAAAATAGATTCCAATAGAAAAAAGTAATGGCAGGGTGACCATGTAAGAAACTATTCTATTCCATTTGCCAATTTGGTCTAGAGCAGTGGTTCCCTACCTTCCTAATGCCTCAGCTCTTTAATACGGTTCCTCATGTTGTGGTGACCCCCAACCATAAAATTATTTTAATTTTAATTTTAATTATTTTTAATTTTATGG
>NW_003852412.1:1511872-1529632 GCF_000181295.1 Otolemur garnettii | reverse complement strand
ATGCCTCAGCTCTTTAATACGGTTCCTCATGTTGTGGTGACCCCCAACCATAAAATTATTTTAATTTTAATTTTAATTATTTTTAATTTTATGGTTGGGGGTCACCACAACATGAGGAACCGTATTAAAGGGTTGTAGCATTAGGAAGGTTGAGAACCACTGGTCTAGAGTGTTAGCAGTGACAGTCAAAAGTGGAAGAATTCCAGGGGTATCCAACCTGCAGAGCTTGGAGATAGAATCAGTGTAATAAACTGAATACTTTCTAAGCATCACATGTTATAATCCCTTTACATTTTAATATAAAGTTGAATTTTTATTTAACAATCTCATAGGGCTGACATTTATTCAATTCTAATAACCATGTTCCCTATTGTTGTTCATATAAAAAAATGCCTTTCATAGCATCCATATGGTTTGTCAAAGTTTGATAATTCATAAGAATGTGCCAATAAAAGCCTACAAATGCTTGGTTTAAAAAGAGACTTTCATTTTGCTATATTCTGCAAATAAGATTTATCATACTAGAGTTATGAGTTGACTATGTGATGTCTACGTCTCAATAAATTATTCCTGGCTTTCTACTTAGGTGCAGTATGTGTGTTTTATTGCAGAGAACAGAGCTGAGCAGAATTCCAGTACATATGTTCATGCAGGGGCCATACACATAGCTAGTGCATGTATATAAGGGTTTTTTTGTACCCAGCCTCTAATGTCTTGGCATTACTTTTATTATGTCTGCTGTGCTTGTGTAGATGAAATGCCACAACACATTCTTTTACTATTGTAGTCTCAACTGGTCTTTTTTTTTTTTTTTAAAGAAAGAGCAATTACCATCATAAAAATTCCTTACTGGAGAACTTTCCATATTGTGTTATCATTCCATGAGTCTAATAATAGTAGAATATAAAGAAAATTTTTAAAGAAAATACTAAAATATCTAAAAAAGACTTTGAGGTCTGTAGCTAGCTCCATAATGAGAAACACTAAAAGTCTGGAGCAGGAGAAACAAGGAAAAAGTAACAAGTAAGATTTTTTTTAGAACTACTGGTACATGTTAAGGATTTATACTTCATGGCTTGGCTAAGATAATTTACAAATGACATGCACCTTCACTAAGTGTCTAAACACAGTTAAAGAACTATCTGTCTGTTATCTATTGGGAGAACGCTAATGCCTATAATTGGTCATTACCTGACCCTTATGTATTTCTATCCTGATAGCTATATCTGCCTAAAAGCTAATTCTGTGTTTTCTGTGAAATCTTGCAGTGGTGTTATCAGGGAGATTGTGTTCCTTTTGGCACTTGGCCCCAGAGCATAGATGGGGGCTGGGGTCCCTGGTCACTATGGGGAGAGTGCAGCAGGACCTGCGGGGGAGGCGTCTCCTCATCCCTAAGACACTGTGACAGTCCAGCGTAAGTAGCTAAAGTAAGCCTGAGCCAACAAAAAGACACAGTTGGAAATGATTCAAAGCTGTGGTTTCACATGTTATCTGTAAAAACGTTTCACTAGTGAGCCAAGTGCTTGTCTTCAGAACAAGCAATAGGCACAGGAAAGTGAAGGAGCTTTGTTAGACGAAACTTTCTTTCTTCTTTTCTCCTTATTGTGTAACTAAAACTAAAATTAAAAAAATAAAAATGCATTGTGTATCTGTCCCGGATAAGCCAGACTTTTAATCTAATAATAATCAGATAGATTTCCTCCTCCAAAAACTACTGAATTATGGATGAATCCAGATCTGGCCTTAGCTACATTACCATGATTCCCAGGAAACCTAAGGTCTTTTCACATGTCACATAAAATTATTACTGCTACATTAGTATTAAAAGGACCAATGAGAGCACTTCAAGGGTTGAAATGCCTTGATTCGCATCACAAATCACAATGAAAAGAATACTGCCCATGTGTTAAAATAGTTTCCATTCACATGCCCCCATTAATCATCTTCCAGAGCTGCCACCACTTTTCTCCCCATGACTGTTTTATGCAGGTCAGACTGCTCCTCTCCCACCACTCTTTTCTCCAGCCAGAGTCCCCCTGGCACAAGGCCAGCCCCATCAGTATTCTTTGCTAGCTCTATTGCTTCTCCCCATCACCAATGCCAAGGCCTATCACAGGTGGACCATTCCTCCAATTGTACTTTCCTATTCTCCTTGAGGCTAAACTGCTCCTTAGCTGCTGGATGCCGAGTGTCTGCAACTCAGGGTGAAGGCCTCCCTCCTGATTAGTATTTGGGGCAGAATGGTGTTATGATAATACTTCTTACCTAATTTTCTCCCCCATTTTTCTCCCTCTGAGATAAAAGATGATCTATTTTCAATTTTTCTCCGTTTTGATTCAGGACCCCCTCTTTAGTTCCTTTCTCCAAATGTCTCTTTTACTCTATATTAGTTCTGTGTTTCCATTCTCCTACTATCTATCAATTATTACCCTCCTATAGCAGAGATTCCTATTACTGATTCATAAACCAGTCATACTGCCACCGTCCCTAATACCTAAACCTTGTTTCTGTCTGGCCAGCCCATTTTTCTGAAGTTGGTTCAAGCTGAGCTATTTCCTCTCCTTGCTTAGAGTCAGCATTCACTGGAATTCAAAATATAATTAAAATGTAGCTTTAGTTATCCCATTGATACAAGGGAGCCAAAATTATAACTTTGAATTAAACTTATAAATATACATGCAGAATAATTAGCCTAAATTCAACTGGAGTCTACTGTAAACTAATAACTAAAAGTATAAAACCCTATGATAAACAATATCATCCAGATATTTAAGACACTGACCTAGATCACTTTTAAAAGAAGAAATTAGCTGTTTTTTGTTCCATTCAATAATAGCATGCATGGATATAGCATATGGTTTTATCTAATATTAAATACTTTAAAATTTACTTATGTAAATTAAATACTTGCCATCTTGCTTTTTTGTTAATTTGAGTGTAATATAAAAAAGTCTATATAACACAAAGCCATCTTATTTTTAGATTAAGTTTTTAGACTTCATGTAATATTTAAATTGAGATGGAAATTTATTTTTGCATTATTTACTTTGACCTGAAGCTATTTCCAGAGAGTTAATTAGTGTCCTCTTCTTGTTTCCTGTATGGAAAAAAAAATTCTATTTCCTACTTGGGGGAACATATGATTATGTTGGGGGAGCATCAGATTATGGATTTTATTGAAAATGATTTATGGCTTTTCATTATAAATAAGTGATTTTTTAACTTGTATTCAACTGAGTACAATGATAGTTAGAAAATACATTGATTATAATTACAGTTTCTTGACAATGTAAATCATGACAATTAAGAGTCATTTACTCATAGTAAATTACCTTAATTTTTATGCTCAACAACCATAATAATTTTTGCCAACAATTACCAACATGATGATTTTAATAATTAATGCAATGTCAAACTTTATATTTTCTTAAAGTAAACTTTCATATGTTTTCATCAAGTACAATATATATTATTTGTGTGGATTAGAATGTTTATATTCACATGTTAAACAAAATGTTTTTTCAGACCTTCAGGAGGTGGAAAATATTGCCTTGGGGAAAGGAAACGATATCGCTCCTGTAACACAGATGTAAGTAAGACCAAACTCTGCTATGAAAAATTAGCTTACTTTTTCCCTAGAGTAGGGAAATTTTTTAAATTGTAAGCTGTTTGATCAGAAATCCATGTGTGTAAGGGTCACATGAATTTTCTAAATTATTAATAACGGATGGAGTTGGCCTCAGCTCTATCAATTCAATCAACATGGGTTTAGGAGAAGCTCTAGCAGTAGGAGCAAGTCCATTCTTGCTCTTATCCAACAAATACCAAGAGAGAAACACACACACCCCGGAACTGCCCTGCCTATGACACTCACAACTGTTCATCACCACTATCTTTCTTGATTCCACAGAATTAATCTTCTTATGTCCTTTATCCTATTTTATGTTTGTCAGTGCAAGAAGCCCTTGACTCCCACATCATCTCTTTGCTGTCCAATTGATAAGACTCTATATGTCTCCTGTTCTGTCTTCTATCTCTGCCCAACTACTGAAACTTTTCTTTCATACCCTCAGGAATTCAAACTCTTACCTTTTTGCTCTAAAACTGGCTGTCCTCTGAAGATACTGCTTCCTCTATAGTTTCCAAACTGAGAGCTTCTGTCTTCTTCCCAAGTATTTGGATGACTGGGCCTAGAAGTGGATTGACTGACTATCTTTACATCTCATTACTCCTTCCAGATCATTCTTCCTTCCTCCTATGTAAAAACCATAGCTTTTAATTTACATTATTAGACTGTTAAGTCAATATCCCTCACTTCCACACTCTCCAGCTTCATTTTATTTTATTTTTTGAGACAGAGTCTCACTTTGTCCCCTTGAGTAGAATGTTATGGCATCATAGCTTACAGCAACCTCAAAACTCAACTCCTGGGCTCAAGCGGTCCTCTTGCCCCAGATTCCCAAGTAGCTGGGATTATAGGTGTCTGCCACAATATCCGGCGATTTTTTTTTTTTTTTTTGAGACAGGGTCTCACTCTTGTTCAGGCTAGCCTTGAACTCCTGAGCTCAGGATCCACCCATCTTGGCCACCCAGAGTGCTAGGATTACATATGTGAGCCACCACATATCGGCCCAGTTGTACTCTTGTCTTAATTCTTGCTGATTTTATAAATATGTAGATGATTGTCCCCATATCTTCTCTTCTGGATTTTTAGGTATATAAACATACTCCTATATAGAAACAAATAGACCAGAAAACCATGCTAGTTATTTCCCCATTTCTTTGCTCTGCTTTGAAACAAAATTTCTCAAAAGACTTGTCTATACTTAACTGAATTCAATTCCTCTCTGCTTATTTTTTCTAAAACTGATCCTGTCAGGTTTTTGTCTACATAGTTCTATTAAAATGCACTTGAAAAGTCACAGATGATTCCCATATTGCTAAATCCAATAGTCAGTTCAGAGTCTTTGTCTTATTTGACTTTCAGTAGCCTTCTAGGACACTATACCATTTGGTTTTTCTTTTACAGTGCTGCTTACTCCTCTTTCTCCTTTGGTGGCTCCTATGTTTACTCTGATTTCTTCATGTTACCCTGGGATTAGTTTTTAGGCTTGCTTTCTGCTCTACCAATACTTATTTCCATGGTGATCTCTCATCTGGTTTCTTTGCTTTTGATGGCATTTATTTGTCATTTGACCCCTGAGTTTGTATCTTCAGCCCATGGTTTCTTCTTTCATGGATTTCAGGTCCATATTTTATTACTCAAATAGATTTTTAATAGACATCTCATTTTTAATGTTATCTCCCAGATATTTTCACATTCTGTTCCTCCAAAAGGTTTTTCCATCTCAGATGTCAACTCCATTTGTCTTAGGCCAAAAATCCTAGAGTCTTTCTAGACTCCTTTTTTTTTGTCTCATAGTGTATATTCAGTTCCTCAGGAAATCCTGTTGGATTTGCCTTCAAAATATGTCATAGACATTTCTTACTACTACCTTCACTGCACCACTCTGTTGCAGTGTCACTGTCTTTCCTGGATTTCTTTAATAACCTCTTCTGAGGATTTCTCTTTACTACTCTTGTCCCCTACAGCCCTCAAGAGAGGAAGCAAAATGAATGACTCACATTATCCTTTATTTTGAAACTCCCCAATAGCTCCCCATTTTACTTAAATCCAAAGTCCTCACAAAGGAGCAAAGGCCTACAGTCTAGTCTTCATTACCTCTCTGACTGAACTTATTGCTTTCTATTTTCGTCCTCATTCACTCTATAGCAGTAACTTGGACTTCTTTTCTTAAATGTGTCAGACATGGTCCCATGTTAGGGCTTTTGCACTGACTGTTCCTTTTGCTTTTTACCTGTATACTCTTCTCCCAAAATATCTGCATGGCTAACTGTCTCACTTTACCTTTACTCAGTCAACTGTCACCTTTTCATTGAGGCCTATCCTGAATACTGTATTTAAAAGTGCCACAGTCCCTGATTACTACAACTCTGGGTCTTCCTTACCCTGCTCTGTTTTCCTCCCTATAGCCTTCTAACATACTCTGCAGTTTATTTATCATACTTAATTTATTAAACTTGCATCTTAGAGTAATTATGTATAGCTTCAATTATGATAATCTTTTCAAGTTATCAGCATTATTTATTCATTTAAAGAATAATTGAATGCCTACTACATTTTATGCTTTCCTAGAGTAGGAAAGACAATCTCTGCCCTTAATGACTTTATAATTTACTCAAGTGCAAAAAATCATAATACAGAGTGATAAGTGATATGAATGAATAATATGGAATGCTATAAAATGCATATAGAATTGGTACTTAGCCTAATTATGGATTTGGGGATTTCTTCCCATAGGAAGCCAGAGATGTAAAGGGCAAATCAGAACTGACCAGAGTAGAAAACAGTGATAATCAAAGGATACAAGACAGAGGAAAATTAAGTGCAAGGCCTGGAGGTTAAGAAGTGTGATCTTTGTCTTGAGGCATTAAGAAACTGGGCAGTGCCTGTGGCTCAAGGAGTAGGGCACTGGACCCATATGCTGAAGATGGCAGGTTCAAACCCAGGGCCGGCCAAAGGCTGCAAAAAAAAAAAAAAAAAAAAAAAAAAGAAAGAAAGAAAAGAAAAGAGAAAAAAAAAAAACTATACGAAGAGCCTCAAATTTATGCTTTAGTTGAGAATGGTTTGGAGAAAGACACAATTACAACAAAACAATAAACAAATCAAAAAAATTTAAGGAAACAGGCTGGGCACTGTGACTCACACTTGTAATCCTAGTACTCTGGGAAGCCAAAGAGGGTGGATACCTGGGCTTATGAGTTAAGAACTCAGCCTGAGCAAGAGCAGTTTTAGAGACCCAGTCTCTAAAAAAAAAGATCAGTTTTAGAGACCTAAAAAAAATAGCTGGGCGTTGTAACTGGTACCTGTAGTTTCAGCTACTTGGGAAGCTGAGGCAAGAGAATCACTTAAGCCCAAGAGTTGCTTGACGCCACAGCACTCTCCCAATGGAGACAAAGTAAGACTCTGTCTCAAAAAAAAAATAATAATTTTTAAGGAAATAGGTAAGAGCGATTGGAGTACAGAGCCGTGGCCTCTATACTAAGAATGACAGTAGTCCAAAGAAGATCAACAGATAAATAAGTAAGGACATAGCTTCAAAAAGCCATCAATATAAAAGAATCAGTGTAGTAGGAAAAACAAGATAAAGAAAGATAGAAGATGAAGAGATCAGAGGATGGAAGGTATTTGAAGGTATGACTAGGGAGAATATTCTCAATGATGATAAATCTTGAGTATGGGCATGGGAGTGGAGGTGGGTAGAGGTGAAGGAGTTGAACTTTAAGAGGAGTGTGTAGGGTGCTGGTAGATAGTCTTCCATGTGGACATTAAAGTCATTAAGGATATTATTAGAACTCTGAATATAGATGAGACTGTGAACCTGGTATCAAACTTATTAATAAATGAGGGAGAGCGACCCTCATTAACTAAGCCAGATACTTGTGAAGCTTGATGGTAATTTGGATGAATGGTATGAATCTCAGGAAATAAAGATTTTATACAAAGGTAAAAGAAATAAATACCTACTTATATCACACTGTTAAGAGTGAGAAAGTCAAACTCACCTCTCAATTCCCACTTCATTCCATAATTATATATTTGTAGGGGTGGGCCTACCTTTAGACCTTAATGTAGGTATTATATACTGTAATATAAGTAACATATGAGAGGTAACGGAAAAAGAAAAAAGTGTCAGCCATCTCAGGCCTCTTACATTTTACCTATGAGCTATATGTTAGATGCTCAAATTGTAGAACTTGCTTTTGGTGGGTTAATTCTTACTGTCTTTGTCTTCTGTTTGATTCTTTCACAAATTATAATTAAATACAATTAAATACATATCATGGACATGCAAATAATTAGTGATTTTTTTTCTTAATTTCGACTCTACTAGTTCAAACTTGACAGTTCATCTACCATACTAAAATTTCATGCTATCCAGGTTAATAAAGTTTTCTGAGCATAATTTTATATAAGCTGGAGTCTGATGTAATGCACTATCCAATATAACTTTCTTTAATGATAGAAATATTCTATCTGTCCATTGTTCAGCCTGGTAGTCAATAGCCAAATTAGCTATTGAGCACTTGGAGTGTGGCACTAGCTGAAGAACAGAATTTAAATATCTACATGTGGCTAGTGGCAGCCATATTGGACAGTACAGAGCTAGACACTCTAGATAATAGAGAATAATATTAATAGAGTATAATATTAATAGAGAAATTATTATAAAGAAGATTGTAAATATTATATATGAAATTCTCAAAACCAATCTTAGTTCAATTATAAAACAAATGTGGAAAGACATTCATTTTTAATAATGACAGACTGGGTTATTCTGCCTAGAGTAAAAAAATACTGGATAAGGTTTTTTTAAAATCATTTTTAAATTAGCATAGAGCTGACAGGATAGTGAAGAAAGTGCCAGAAGTTCAAATACTTTGAGAAAGGAGAACACAAAAAGATGAGTAGAACATTACCTAAAGTACTTTTGCCCTTACAATATTCAGAGGAAGAGGAAAGGTAAACTGCTCCTGTGTCTTTTCTTAAGTATTAGGAATGTTGTTCCCAGGTCTCCTCTTCTGTTCCCTCAGCAGACTCCTTCTTGTTGTATTTACCTGGAGGCCACGTGGCTGCCTTTAAACCAGTCTTTGGCAAACAAATGAGATTACCAGAATTGATTTAGACTAATCCTTATTTATCTCTAAAATGGGATTTCAGTCACCTTTTTTGAGAGGTAGATTACTAAGCAAAAAATCAGAGTTCTGTTAGCAAGAAAGCCAGGAGTAATAGGTGTTGGGTAAGCACCAGGTGTCTGCCTCAGAGCTCTTTTCATTTCCATCTTTACCAGTAAAGTAGCAGCCTCAGAAGTAGGGTCAGTAGCAGAAGTGCTGCTGCTAATATTTTTTGAGCCCTTACTATATATCAGACTGTAGTTATCATATTTCCTTCCCATACCGAATGAAGTTCTCCCCTTTCTCATCAATAGTGACTTAACTTGTTGAGATATTTTAATTTCCATTCTTACAATATAAATCTAGAAAAACTATGATAATATAGAGTCGTGGTGTAATTTGTTCTGTTACAAGCTTGTTTCTGCAACACAAATTAGCTCTTAATTGATTGGATTATTTTTATGTCACTAAGTAATATAGCAGCTGAAGTTAAACTACATCAGCACAGTGGAACAGCGAAGGAAAATTAAACTGGACGTGACGAACTTTCACCCCACATTCTTATTTGTGCTCAGTTTGTCCACATACTCTGTCTTTAAAGTCCTATCCTTATTGTGTGTTTCTGCCTGTTCTTCATACATTGGCCCCTCCTGTCTATAAACCGGAAGCCTCAACTGATATGCCTTCCTTATTAACTCATCCCAACGTTTTTAAAAGATAAAAACCTATGTTTACTCCAGTATTTCCTTATTAGGAATTTTCCATGTATTTCAAAAATTGTGCTAGTGGTTTATTAGAATGTAATAACATTTTTATTAGTGCTCTGTCTAACCTGTTTTTTCCCACATGCCTATTAGTTTTAGTGTGCAATTTTGCAGAAAAAATACTTTTTTTATGAATGTATGTGTCATATTAGAGCAAAAACTCCTATACTAAAAAATCTATTTTAATAGATTCTATTATACTATGATATCAGCTATATTATAGGACATGGAATAAATTATGAAGGATGAGTTGGAGTTAAGATTAAATAATGTAAGCAAGAGTTCAGTATTTTCCAGTTAGCAAAGAACGGCATTATGCCATTGTGGTTGTGTCTTCTAAATTAACTGGAACTTGGGTTTGGAGGGCAGAATTTTGTGGAAGTCATAATGCTAAGTGTTCATTGACTGAGGATATGGTTCTCTTTGAACATAAAGATAAATGGTAGATTAGAGCCGACGATTTTTATAAATGTGCAAAAGTAGGAACTAACATGATTTTCTGGTAGGGCCATTATACAAAGTGAAGACTCCAGGTTAGTGCTCAGTCTTCAGAAAAATGTTGTCTCAGAAATTGCTTGAAAATGGACTTTTAGGGGCAGCACCTGTGGCTCAAGGAGTAGGGCACTGGCCCCATATACTGGAGGTGGTGGGTTCAAACCTGGCCCTGGCCAAAAACTGAAGAAAAAAAATGGACTTTTAATTATTATGTGTATTTTTACTGGCATAAAAGAATATTGACTAATTTTTATTCTAATGAATAAAATTATTATGCAAAATGTTCTAAGAGGGTAACAATTCCTATACATGTTATAACTATTTTAAGCAGCTAAATTTAAATGTTAGTGTTCTGATTACCTTACTAGAAAACATGATTTTTGTAAAAAGTAAAAATATGCTCTATTAAGGTTGTGAACCAAATTTTATATCAAAACCTAAAGAAATACTAGTTACTATGAAAAGGACTTTTCTACATTTTTTTGTTTGTTTTTTTGTTTTTTGCAGTTTTTGGCTGGGGCTGGGTTTGAACCCACCACCTCCAGCATATGGGGCCAGCACCCTACTCCTTGAGCCACAGGCACTGCCCTTTTCTACATTTCTAAAAAGAATTTCCTAGTGCTTGGTTATTTTCCAAAACCATAATAATCTTTGTGTTTTTTTTATGTTTACTTGATAATATGATCAGGGCAGGACAGAAGTTTTGGTGAAATACATAAGCTCCACTTTGGTATGGGAAGTCATTCTTGCTTTTTTTTTCCTTTCTTTTTTTTTTTTTTGTTTGTTTGTTTTTGAGACAGAGTCTCACTATGTCACCCTTGGTAGAGTGCTATGGCATCACAGCTCACAACACCCTCAAACTCTTGGGCTCAAGTGATTCTCTTGCCTCAGCCTCCCAAGTAGCTGGGACTACAGGCATCCACCACAATGCCCAGCTATTTTTTGGTTGCAGTTGTCATTGTTGTTGTGCTGTTCCGGGCTGGATTTGAACCCACCAGCTCCAGTATATGTGGCTGGCACCCTAGCTGCTGAGCTATACATGCCGAGCCAACATTCTTGCACCTTAAACAGCTCATTTCCCTCCTCCATGCATCAAAAACTATTTTAAAATGTACAGAGTAAAAAGATTTTTCAGAAAACCTAGTATTTGGGTATATTCTCAGTCAGCTTTGTTAGAAGGTTGTATTATTCAGCATTTTTTTTCTTTTTTCAATCAATTGCTTATGGTCATTAGACAGTGTTTTTGCTTTGACTGTGGTAGACAGGAAAAATTGTATAGCCTATATTTGAATGTAGGATTGTGCTGAGAAAAGCATATACTTGGGTAGTTACATTGACTTGAGTTTGAATCTTGACTGTGACACACATTACTATTTGACCTTGGCAAGTCGCCTAAACTCTCTAAACTTAAGTCAACTCCTATATAAATATAGGCTGTATCAAACTTGCAGAGTTGTTTGGGAATAGAAGAAGTAACATATATAAAATATCTAGTGGTATTCTAGTACTGAATCGGTACTCAATACAGTACAGCTGTTACTATCCGTATATACATTTGTGTTCTATAGGTTACAGTATACTTTCATACATAATCTTACTAAATCTTCAAATCACTTTTATGAAGATTTGAAAGGACACGTATTTTTAAAAGGGGGAAACTAAAGCTTAGCGACATACTAGTACCTTGGAAGGAATCCAGTAAGACAGAATTTCTGATTACTGGTCTAGTGCTCTTGTAAGAGATGAAGCCCTTGGGAGGTGGGTGTGGCAAGGTAAGCGTCTCCGGAAGAGTTTGGTCACCTTTGATGTTGTCTTCCAGTCTAACCTTACCCTGCACCAGAACCAGGTAGCTGAGAACTCTCTGAAACTACAAATCTTGCCCCCAGGGAGAGGTGTGGGGTAAGTGATGATGAGGTACAAGAGTCAATCCATTGACTAAGTGTTATATGTATAACCATGTCCCAAATTATAATTAGAAAATAAGTATTAGTCGATGATTTTATTTTTATATATGGTAAAATATAACAGGAGCAATAGCAGTAATTTTTCATATGCTAATAAGAATTTTATGCTGGGTATCATGCGTTGAGAAATAAGGACTAGCTTTTAAGCACAGACTAGAGCTTATTTATTTTATTCTTAAGAGACTTACAAAAAATTATAAAGAAAAGATTTGTTCTTAACTGTTTATAGACTTAAATAAATGAGTTATGTTATAGATAGATGATGTTTTAATTTAGACTACATGAATATACAAGGCATACACAAGTAACTTTAATTTCAGAAACGTTCAAGGAAGATTGTGGTATCAAATATGGCAGCTAGATTCAAGTGTGTTCGGACAACATGAGTTATCACACCTTTGTTTTCTTTTACTTTAAAAGTAAATGCATAATGCTCAGCACCTGTAGCTCAGTGAATAGGGCGCCAGCTACGTATTCTAAGGCTGGCGGGTTCGTCAGCCTGGGCCTGCTAAACAACAATGACAACTGCAACCAAAAACTAGCCGGGCGTTGTGGCAGGCACCTGTAGTCCCAGCTGCTCGGGAGGCTAAGGCAAGAGCATCACTTAAGCCCAAGCGTTTGAGATTGCTGTGAGCTGTGCCGACAGGGCACTCTACCAAGGGCAACATAACGAGACTATGTCTCAAAAAGACAGAAAGAAAGAAAAGAAAAGTATAATGCATAGTGAAACTATAAAAAAATCAGAAACTATTTTGGGGAAAGAGACAAGAAAGTTGAATCAAAACTAGTTGAGATGATTTGCTGTATGCATTAACCTCTAAGTTTAACTTTAGTTAAATGCCTTAGTATGAATGATTTAATTAGATAGATAAGTATCTGATAGATAAGGAAATCAGGAATTTTGTTTGGATCTTGTAAAAGAGAGTATAGAACCAAGGTTTTTGTTAGCCCATGTGGTATCCTTGTGTAAGTTAGAAAAAGATGCCCATCCAGGTGAGTAAACAAAACGTGTCCCTTCTTCACAGTCTTTTGTCAAGTCTGTGACTTGCTAGGAGAGCAGGGGCTGAATTTCAAACTCCTTCAACTAACAGTGTACAACTTGCTGAGAATATGTTACTTTCCTGGAAAGGAAGAAGAAAAATTAAATTTTGGAAGTATGGAATGCTGATCTAGTGTAATAGGGATAAAGCAAAAAATGCATTTGGAGTGAAAGTGGAAAGGAAAAAGCAAAGGTGGGAAAGAAGTAGAGAAAGGAAGGAAGTAGGAGAACAGAACGTCCATTTTACTCATTTTATAATTTTCTCTGAGGTTGTAGGAATCATTCTGTCTTCCCAGGCTGTCTGTCTCTCTTAGGAAGAGGAGAGGAACAAGAAAGGGGTAAAGGCATTTTCCTTGTCTGTCCACTTCTTATTCTTTAATACCCATAAAAAATATCATAGTATTTTCTGAATTGTCCTCATTTGCAAGATGTTTTGAGATGCATTTCTTCTGAAACGAAGGATAATTTAGAGTGTATTCTGTGAATGAAAAAAGAAGACACAAGGGATTCAGAAATTTAGAAAGAAGACACAAGCGATTCAGGAACTTAGCTGAGGTCACCCTATTCTTTGGGATAAAACCAGGACTGGAACTTCAGTAATAGAAATTCTACTGGAAAGTTTGTCAGCAGAAGCTGAGATTTCTTTCTATAGCAATTTTTATGCCTCAATGGATGATTCATTTTTTATATTTGTTTATCAATAAAATATATTAACTGTATTAAAAAGGAGATGCTTCTAAATAGGATAGTTTTGGAGCACAAGATAGAATGTATTAACTTACACAGGATATCTAGGGGGAAAAGTGGTAATAAAGATGCTAATATTCATTTTTTATTTCTTTGAAAATGCTATGGTCAAAAGATGCTGAAACTTGCGTCTGTCTGATTTATGTGAATTCTGCTGGTTGGTTTTTCAAAGGAGAGGGTGCTTGAGTAGTGTCAGAAAATATGTCAGGCTTTATATAAAATATCTGTTGCTCATGCCCACTGTTTTCTGTTACGGTTTCTGCATAGTTGTATCTATTATCCTTTAAGTAATTTAAAAAGCATTACTCTTTAAACTCTCTACTATTCCTAAACAAACAAAAAAAAGTGTTTTACATAGGATTTTCTTAAGAAATTACTCTTTCCTTTGATCACTCCCATTCTTTTGAACCAGCAGGGCCTTTGCATTTACTGTTTCCTCGAAGATTCTTTCACAGATAAATACCTAAGCCATTCATTCCCTCAGTTTCTTTTTACTCTCTGTTTGAATGCCACCTTATTAGAAAGAATTTCTCTGCCTGTACTATTTAAAACAACTTCTCTGTCACCTCATTATCAGTCTCCTTACCCTACTTTATTTTTCTTTGTTCTCCTCTCTACATAGAGTAAGTTCCATGAAAGCAGTGGCTTAGTCTACTTTAGGTTTTGGTATAATTCCAGAGCCTGGATTATGTCTGGCACATAGAATTTTATGAATTCTTGGTGATTAAAAAAAGATACTTATGGCCAGTTCTTGGTGCCCTATTTAAGAGGACCCCTGATCTAGATATCTTACAGTGTAGGAGTTAGGTATGTCCAGTATGGATGCCCAAGAAAGAAGAAAGACCACTGGGTTTTGGGAAGGAAAGTTTCTGCTGAAAGGAAGAACCTGCTAATGATTGCAGCTGTCTGAAGAGTGATCGGTCTTTCTGTAGATGTTTATATAGATTATATGACCACTTTGGGGATAATTGTAGAGGAAATCTAAGCATATTGTGCAAATTAGATTATATCTCTTCTAACATCAGTTCTTTAAAAGGTATGATTCTGTATTGACTCAAAAATGAATAAATGAGTTTAGTTCTTCTGCAAAATGCTGCCAAACAAATGTATCTATTATGTTAACACCCTAAACCAGAGGTTGACAAATTGTACCTCCTGGGCCAAATCTGACCAGTCACCTCTTCTTGTAAATATTTTTATTAGAACACAGCCACGACCATTTATTTACTTTTTGCCTATGGCTTCCTTTACACTGTAATGCATAGTTGAGTAGTCACAACAGAGACCACGTGGCCTGTAAAGCCTAAAATATTTACTATGTGGATGTTTACGGAACAAGTTTGCCAATTTCTGCCCTAAATCTAAAAAATATGTGGAAATCTGTCTCTATTCACTTCCTCAAGTACTTTGTATTATTATTATTATCACTATTAACCTTGTTATCAATAAAGATCTAACCACAATAATGTAAAATACTCTGAATATTTAAATAGAGGGAATTTAATACAGGGAGCCGGTTACATGGAAGATGGATGAGGCTAACAATGAGCCCATAGTTCCGCATTAGCAGAAAGATGGTGCCACTCCTACAAGGAAGACCTGGGAAGGAGGTAGTTTCATCAGAACCCAAATTCTGGAGTAACATAATAGAAAGTGGAATCACAGGCAGGAGGGCAGGGAGGATGAAGCTGTTGCCTGAAATTGGAACCACCAAAAAGATTCTGCTTCTGCCTGAGAGGCAGGCAGGAAACGAGAAAAATAACCTAGCTTCTCCTACTCCTACCTTGCATTACTTGAATCCAACCTCAAGACACCTGACAAAGAAACCTGGGAAATGGAGCTTGCAGCGTTTGTTTCCCTAAAATACACAGCAGAACAGAAAGGTAAGGGACAACGTGACCAAGACCAGCACAGATGCTAATAGTTATTAATTATTATCTTCTGCCAGGTACATACCTACACATTTACATGAATTCTAGGTAAATACTAGCTTTACACTCAGTTTATGAATGAGGCTTAGACAATTAAGTAAACTGCTCAAGGGCATAAATTAAATAAATGACCAAGTTAGAAATGAATCCAGGTCTGCCTTATTCCAAAACTCTTTGCTTTTAGCCCTTTTATTTTACAAATGAGAAAAAAGTAGTTTAGGAAAGATAAGAAGTTTACAGCTATTTAATGCAGGGGCTAGATCTAGAAGCCAGGTTACTCCTATTAGGTTTATGTACAAGCTTAAAAAAGTTAAAACCTTATTCAGGCATCCTTGAACTACGGCCCGAGGTCCACATGCAGCCCGCCCAGGACATTTATCCGGCCCCCCAGGTGTTTTTGCCGCCACTGCCTGTCCTGCTTAGCAGCCGACTGGTCCCAGGGCCGCAGTCCAGCCCTCCAGCCGTCTGAGGGACAGTGAACTGGCCCCCTGTTTAAAAAGTTCAAGGACCCCTGCTTCTAGGGTAGCACCTGTGGCTCAGTGAGTAGGGCGCCAGCCCCATATATTGAGGGTGGCGGGTTCAAACTCGACTCCGGCCAAACTGCAACAAAAAAATAGCCTGGTATTGTGGCTGGCACCTGTGGTCCCAGCTACTTGGGAGGCTGAGGCAAAAGAATCACCTAAGCCCAGGAGTTGGAGGTTGCTGTGAGCTGTGTGACGCCACAGCACTCTACCGAGGGTGATAAAGTGAGATTCTATCTCTAAGAGAGAAAAAAAAAAAAACAACCTTACATTCTATTACTGCAGCATTTAGAGAGGAGACTCCCACTCCAGTCACAGGGATGTCCTTGAACCCTGAAACTATTAGTAAGCAAACTTTCTGTACCCTAGTTTACTTTGTTGTAAAATGAGGTTATTAATTTTAACTTCCTCATGACAGTATTGAGTGGGATTCAGTAGAAAATATATCAAAAATGTCTGAAAAGTGTCCCACAGTTTGCACTTAGTAAATAATAGTTAGCTATTGCTATGGCTAATCTTTTTGTTGTACTGACCCTGAGAATGGTTACCATAGGAAAAGAGTAGATCAGAAATTCATTGAAATGTTATCCAAATGCTTCATTAAATAGTAATATCTTCCTACTGGACATTTGACTTTTCTTCTATGGAGGAGAATCAATAGAAGATACTAAACATAGCATTTTTGTTTTGTTTGCCTTTAAGTGAATGTTTTAGTTTATTAATTCAAGGGCTTTTTTGTGTACCAGTACTTATGCTTCTGTCAAGCCATCTGTGCTTCTGTCTTTTATCTAGGATGGCCTTTTTCTAACCATTCCCAACATAGGATCTTTTCTTTTCCCCATAGCTTTACTTGGCTTCATTCTTAATAGTCTCCCACCCCTCAAGTCTTTTTTCTTTCTTAACTAGCATAATTCCTATCATATGTTGGGTACCAGCTCAGAATTTTCTTTCTCACCCAGTATTTTCCTAGCTAATCACATGACACATTGATCTTCTACCAGTGTATAGCACCTGTAGACAACTTGTAACCTAATGTCGTGTACTATTTGCATTGCCTGAAATTGTTCTTTAGTTTTTCCATTTTTATCTTATTCCTTTAACTAGACTGAAAACCATGTTTAGCTGAACTTTTAGATGGCTTGTTGCTTTACAAATGCTTAAGGATTACATGAAAACTTACTACTAGAGTCTCGATTATATATATTTTTTAATTGATGATATTTGCTTTAAAAAGTAGTCTTGATGGGTGAGAAAAGCCAATAACAACTTGAGTTCTTGTGGAGGATTTCCTGAAGATAGCTAGAAAAGGAAGGAATTCCTGTAATCTGAAACACTTCAAATATCCAAAAATTAGCAGACTAGGAAACAAAAGACCCTGGAAGCATATCCTCCCAAAATGATGTACCATGTAACCTATGGCAAATAGTTACTTTTGTTTTTTAAAGGCAAGCAAGAAGGGTAATTTCGTAAGAAGAATCATTAAGTTTGGCACTTGAGGCTCGGCGCCTGTGGCTCAAGCGGCTAAGGCGCCAGCCACATACACCTAAGGTGGCGGGTTCGAAT
>NW_003852412.1:1489786-1511725 GCF_000181295.1 Otolemur garnettii | reverse complement strand
AGCTTGAGGCTCTGTCTCAAAAAAAAAAAAAAAAAAAAAGTTTGGCACTTGAATATCCTATTTAAATGTTCCGAAAATCTTTTTTAAAATGCAGGGCTCATAACAGAATGTGGACCTGCTGCCACTATTTTCAGAATCTGAGGCTTTGGACTTAATATGATAAGGATTTAAACTGTAATATATAGGAAATAATGATGATTTTGCAAATTGTAGTCTATTATTATTGAACATGCTTTGCAGGGACCCTTTACAATGTACTGGCCTCAGAAAACTACAAAGCAAATATAGAGATCCCAAAGAAGGGGGACTGAGGTAGAAGGATTACTTGAACTTTGAGGTTCCTATGAGCTAGGCTAACACCACAGCACTCTAGCCTGGGCAACAGAATGAGACTCTCACTCAAAACAACAATAACAACAAAAAAAGAAAGGTAAAAGAAATTTCACTGAGACACCACTATACTCTCACCAGGCAATTAAAATACCAAGTATTAGCAAGGATGTTCAGCAATGATTTCTGAGAATGCCTGTAGCATCTTGTCATTTATTAACAATTAAGAATTTTATCTAATGACATATTCTATTCTTTTTTTTAGAATATAAAAGTATAAGTTTATTTTATATAGGAGAAAAGGAAGAGGGTGGGGGGAAGAGATGAGAAAGAGAGAGTGAGGGAAACATGGGAGGGGTCAAGGGTCATCCTAATTCAACTTTTAAGTTTACATTGAAACACTTTCCCAAAGAAAGAAAGGAAGAAAGCCAGCCTATTCTTCCATTTTAAGGGGAATGTTTTATCAGTGTTTCAGAATAATTAACTTTAGTTTTTAAGTACTATATAGCTGCAGAACTCTAAAAGGTTAATTTAAGTTGTAATGCTCAAATACTATGTATGAAATGTTATAATTCTTGTAAATTTAAAGGTTGAATTAGGATGACCCTGAGGTCTTTGGAATCTAAACCAAATTACATTGGCAACATTTTTATCTTTAAAATATTCTAGTAGAAGAAGCATTTCAAATTTTTAAAAACAAATAATCCTCTCTTCACCCTCTCAATACCACCCTCCACCCCGAACACATCTACATTTTTGGACAATTTAGTATTTTATTTTCTGTTTGTTAATAGATTAAATATAAGTCTCAATAAATCCAAATTCCCTGAATTCAAAGATGTGTAGACTTGAGAACTAGCATTTTGACTAGTTATTCCACATTGACAATGTGGGGGTTTTGTTATTGCCAGACGGTAAACAGGTATTATAATAGGACCCAAATCACAATTAATAGGCTGAATGTCACCTTATAAATCTGCTTCTTGATTCATTAAAATAAAGATCTGGAAATAGCTACAGCTATGACATCTGAACTTCACATACTGTTACTAAAAAGGATTTTGTGTTCTTCATCTAGTTTGTAATGTGTGTTCATAAGGAGATACCTGGTGGATTGATTACAAAGAGGGCTAAGACATGTATCCAAGAGTAGAGTTATATATGGAAACTGTCTAACATTTGTTTAACTTCCTTCAAAGTTTTCTTCTATAAGATTACACTTAAGATGCTTCTGTCTGAATTGTAGCACAGTAAAGGAAATGCCAGAATTGTAGCCTGAGAATGAGGTAGTGAGTTAATATAATGGGGTTCAGACAATTTTAATTTTAGGAGCATTGTCCCTTGGTTTTGGTATTTTCCAACAATCGTACCATTCATGATTTTATTTTATTTTAGCCATGCCCTTTGGGTTCCCGAGATTTTCGAGAGAAACAGTGTGCAGACTTTGACAATATGCCTTTCCGAGGAAAGTATTATAACTGGAAACCCTATACTGGAGGTAATGTATAACCTGGCAGAGCATTCATGCTTGAGAGCTTTGCAAATATAAAAGAGTATATAAACACACACACACATTCATACACATACTAGTAAAATTAGCATTGGCAAATGCAGGAAAGTGCATATAGTACTATAAAGGGCTCATGTTTTAGTTTCCCTGTAATGAAGTTTATATGTTAGTACAAATTATCACAAATCATTTCTTAAAACCTAATTGTGTTTAACAAAGTACTAAATTTCTAGAAAGGATATTTGTTCATCAAAACCATATAATACTTTTTAATTCTGCTTGAGATTTCCTTGGGTTACATGTACATTACATTATAATCTTTGAATATTTGCAATTATCATCCTAAAACAAATTTATAACAATATAAATCAAGACAGTCTGTGTTCTTTCTTAGTCAGAGGCCAAGGATATTTCCACAGATTGTTTTGCAGAGTTAGGAAGCATTTTTGCTCTTTAATGTGTGCACATATCAAGTACTAATTGTTCAGGAAACAAGTTTTTTTAAACTCCTAAAATACAAAATACTATTGACATTTTCTCTTGGAAAAACTAAATATACTTTTTAAAAATTTCATCATCATTATTATTATTATTGACTTAGGGGGTACAAATGCAGTTTTGTTACATAGATATATTGTGTAGTGGTGAAATCTGGGCTTTTTGTGTAACTATCACCTGAATAGTGTATATTGCCCATTAGGTATGAATATACATTTAAGAAATGCTTACTGTTTCTTTACTAACATCTTACTTTAAGAATTATCCAGTAGGGCGGCACCCATAGCTCAGTGGGTGGGGTGCTGGCCACATATACCCAGACTGGCAGATTCAAACCCCGCCCAGGTCAGCTAAACAACAATGACAACTGCAACAAAAATCTAGCCTGGTGTGGTGACAGGTGCCTGTAGTCCCAGCTACTTGGGAGGCTGAGACAAGGGACTTGCCTAAGCCCAAGAGTTTGAGATTGCTGTGAGCTGTGATGCCATGTTACTCTACCAAAGGCATCATACTGAGACTGTCTGGAAAAAAAAAAAAAGATCCAGTAGAACAATATTAAAAGAATTTTACAGTGATGGCTGTATATTCACCACCAAGATTCTACCATTAACATTTACTATACTTTCTTTATACATGTCCATTCATCTTTCTATTTATTAATCTTATTTTTTGACATATTTCAAAGTAAATTTTGGTCATCAATACATGTATACATTAGAGTCCTTTGCAGTGATTAGCTTCCTCTACCTACTCCTCTCAAGAGGCAATCATTGTTCTAATTTTTTTTCTTACCATAGTTTAGTTTTGCCATTCCAGAACTTCACATAAATGAAATTATACCATATATACTCTGTTGTGTCTTCTTTAAGCTTGATTTTTTTTTTTGAGATACATCCACATTGTTGTATGTATGTAGAAGTGGGTGATTCTCTCTGAGTGCAGGGGCACGTGCCTATAGTCTCAGCTATATGAGAGGATGAGCTAGATTGCTCAAGTCCAGAAATTAAGGGCTGTAGTGTGCTACGCTGATTGGGTGTTGGTACTAAGTTGGGCATCAATATGGTGTCCTCCCAATAGGTTGCCTTAAGAGAGGTAGACCACCCAGGTCACAAAGAGCAGGTCCAAAATCCCTTGCTGGTCAGGAGGAGGATGGTGCCTGTGAATAGCCACAACACTCCAGCCTGGGCAATGTAGCCAGACTCTGTCTCTTTAAAAAAAGTTCATTCCTTTTTATTGCTGAGCAGTATTCCACTATAGTAACCAGTTTGCTTTTCTATTCTGCTGGACAGCAGGGTTGTTTCTAGGTTTTAGCTGTTCTGAATAACCTGCTATGAACATTTGTGTACGATCTTTTTGTGAGCATATGTTTTCATTTAACTTGAGTAAATACTTAGGAATGGAATAGCTGAGCAACAGGGTCAGTGTAAATTTAGTTTTAAAAGAAACTGCCAGATGTTTTTCCAAAGTGATTATACCACATTATACTCTCACCAACAATGTGTGAGGGTTCTATTAATATTTGCTGAACATCCTTGCTAATACTTGGTGTTTTTAGTTGCCTGGTGAGAGTATAGTGGTGTCTCAGTGAAATTTCTTTTACCTTTCTTTTTTTGTTGTTATTGTTGTTTTGAGAGAGAGTCTCATTCTGTTGCCCAGGCTAGAGTGCTGTGGTGTTAGCCTAGCTCATAGGAACCTCAAAGTCCTGAGTTCAAGTAATCCTTCTACCTCAGCCTCCCAAGTTTCAGGGACTACAGGCGTCCACCACAACGCCTGGCTAATTTTCATATTTTTAGTAGATATGGGGTCTCTCTCTTGCTCAGGCTGATCTCTCAATGAAGTTTCAAGTTTTCATTTTCTGGATGATTAATTGTGTTAAACATATTTTTATGTACTTCTTGGCCATTTCCATTATCTTCTTTTGTACTGTCTGTTCAAATCTTTTGCCGATTTTTTAATTGGGTTATTTATCTTGCCAAGTGGTAGTCATTTATCAGATAAGATTTACAGATATTTTGTCACATTCTATGGCTTTCCTATTAATTTTTAAATGGCGTTTTTGGGTTCATGCATTTTAAATCTTTCAGTTTTTATTCTAATTTTTAAATAATTTTTCTGTATGGTTATTGTGTTCTGGTCCTATGTAAAAAATATTTTCCTACCTCAATTCAAGAAGATATTTTCTTGTGTTTTCTTTTAAAATCCTTACATTTAAATCTATTATCTATCTCAAACTAATTATTAGTATGGTGTGTATTTGTAGTGTACCTATGGACTTTCTATTTTGTTTCATGGATCAATTTTTCAATCCTATTCCAGTACGACACTGATTTGACTAATGTAACTTTATAGTACAGTCTTGAGAACAGGTTGTGTAAGTTCCACCAACTGTGAGCTTTTCTTCAAGAGTTCTTCATATGTTCTAACTGCTTTGTATTTCCATATAAATTTTAGAATCAGTTGTTAATGTCTACAGAAAAACCTGTGGGGCTTATGAATTGGGTACTATGTTGAGTCCATAGCTCAATTGAGGGAGACTGAGATACTAATAATATTGAATTTTCCAGTTTATGAACATGATATACCTCTCCATTTATTTATGTCTTCTTTAATTCCTCTCAGCTATATTTTGTAGTTTTACATGAAAGGTTCTCACATCTTTTATTAAATCTATTCCTCAGTAATTTATATTTGTGACACTATCGCTAATAAAATCTTTTAAAATTTCATTGCCAATTGTTTTCTCTAGTATATGTTTCAATCTTCATGCCTTTTACTTCATTTGCTTGCTTTTATGAACTGGATTGGCTTTCCAGTGTAATTTGTGCATGTATTGATTCTATTTTTTCTTCTTTGTTACATTAACATGCTGAATGACTTCATAGATTTTTCAAACTCACCTTATGTCATTATGTTCCCAGGATAAACCTAATGTGGTGATGATATAGTATTTTTATGTTATTGTATTTAATTGCTGATGTTTTATTAAGTATATTGCATCTATGTTCATAAAAGACACTGATTTGTAGTTTTTTGTGTGTGTGTGATGTTTTGGGCAAGTTTTGGTCTTATTGGTACGCTGGTTTTCCAAAGTAGAATCCCTACTTATTTTGAAAGAGTTTTAGCAGTGATATTAGTTCTTCCTTAGAATACATTTCACTAGTAGAACCACCCAGGCTTGGTATTTTCTTTGTGAAATTCTTTTGCCTTAAACATTGAACTCTTTTAATATGTAAAAGGATATTCAGACTTTTAAAAAATTTCTTCTGTTTCAGTTTTTGATTTTGCATCTTTAAGAAATTTATGTTTACTCTGAGATGCCAAGGCCAATGGATTGCCTGAGGTTAGGAGTTCAAGACCAGCCTGAGGTACAGTGAGACCCTGTCTCTAAAATAGCTGCGTATTGTGGCAGGCACCTGTAGTCCTAGTTACTTGGGAGGCTGAGGCAAGAAGATTGCTTGAGCCAGAGTTGGAGTTTGCTGTGAGCTATGATGCCTAGACTCTCTATCTTGGGGCAACAGAGTAAGACTCTGAAGAAAAAAAGACATTTATTTTAAATACATGTGTTCCGATTTATTGACATAAAATTGGTCATAACATTATTTTATTACCTTATTTAGTATCTATGAAGTCTGTAATGATGTATGCTTTTTTATTTCTGATACTGATAGTTTGCATTTTCTCTGTTTTTCTTGATCACTTTCCTTGGGGTTTATCAATTTTATTAATCTTTTCAAAGAACCAATTATTGGCTATAGCATTTCTCTTCATAATTTGTCCTTTTTCTAATTTTTAATTTTTGGTCTTATATTTATTACTTTCTTATTTATTCCTCATTCATCTTGCATTTTTGTATTCCCAAAATTTATGTTGTATTATTTCTTTCAGTTCAAAATATTTTATTTACATTGTGATTTAACTTATGAGTTACTTAGAACTGTGTTGTTTTAATTTCCAAACATTTGAGGTTTTCTAGATATCTTTTAGTATTCATGTATAATTTAAATGCAGGGGCCAGGGTGGGAGGGTTTAGCAGCCCTAGGTAGCCCACTAGGCTCTGTACTCTTAAGCCATACTACCCATGTATAATCTGCACCCTTATTTTTCCCTCAAAAATTTGGGTAAAAGGTGCATATTATACATGGCAAAATATGGTACCTTGTTAAATAATTACCATAATCAAGCTAATTAACATGCCATTACCTTATGTAGTTACTTGTGTATGTATGATGGGAATACTTTAGATTTGTTTTCTTTGCAAATTTCAAGTACATAATACATTATTATTAACTGTAATACATATATTAGATCCCCAGAACTTAGTTCTCAGAACATTTCTATCTTTTCACCATCTCCCCATTCCCCTATGTGACCCAACCTCTGATAGCCAGCTTCTCTCTTTTTCTATGAGATTAATTTTTTTAGTATCTATACATAAGTGAGGTTATGCAGTATTTGTCTTTCTGTGTCTAGCTTTTTTCACTTAATACATTATTCGTGAGGTTGATCCATGTTGTCTGAGATAACAGACTTACTTTCATTTTAAAGTCTGAGTAATACTGCACCACAGTTTTTTTTATCCATTTATATGTTAACAGATATATAATACTGGGGTGTTTTCTATACTGTATATTGTGGATAATGCTGCAGTAAACATGGGAGTGTAGATATCTCTTCATGATAGTGATTTTATTTCCTTCAGATATATACCCTGATGTGAGATTATAGGCTCATATGGTCATTCTATTTTTAACCTTTGTAGGAGACTTCATACTGTTTTCTGTAATGGCAGTACCAATTTACATTTCTACCAACAATATATATGGGTTTCCTTTTCCCTATATCCTTGCCAATACCTGTTATCTTTTGACTTTTTGATAATAGACACCCTAACATGTGTGAGGTGATATCTCATTGTAGTTTTGATTTGCATTTCCTTGATGGTTAGAAAAATGTCTGTTCATGTTCTTTGCCTATTTCTAATTAGGTTATTTTAATGGGTCTCTTATATACTTTGTATATTTACTCTTTATCAGATATATGGTTTGCAAATATTTTCTCCCATTCTGTGGGTTGACTTTCATTTTGTTGCTTGTTTCCTTGCTGTGCTTTTTAGTTTGATGTAGTCCCACTTGTTTATCTTGGTATTTGTCATCTGTGTTTTTGGTATCATATTCAAAAGAATCATTGCTAATACAAATGTCTGGGACCTTTCCCCCTATGTTTTCTTATAGTTTTACAGTTTCAGGTCTTATGTTTAAGTCATTTGGGTTTTGTCCTTCATTCTGTTAATATATTATATCACATATTTGATTTGCTGATGTGTCCTTGCATTCTAATGATAAATTCATTCACCACTTAATCTTGGTGAATGATCTTTTAATGTGTTGTTTAATTCAGTTATGTTAATGTTTTATTGAGAATTTTTGCATCTGTGTTCATCAGAGATATTGATCTGTAATTTTCTCTTCTATTAATGTCCTTGTCTGGCTGGCTTGGTGATCAAGATAATGCTGGCCTCATAAAATGAATTTGGAAGTATTTTCTCCTTCATAATTTTTTTTAAAGAGTATGAGAAAGATTGGCATTATTTTGGTAGAATTCATCAATGATACCATCAGGTCACTGGCTTTTATTTGTTGAGAGATTTTTAATTAATGATTGAATCTTCTTAATTGTTATATGGTCTGTTCACATTTTCTATTTTTCATGACTTAGTATGTTGTCTGTTTCTAGAACTTTACTCCTATCTTCAGGGTTATCCACTTTGTTGCTATGTGTTCATAGTAGTCTCTTATGATCAGTTGTATTTCTGTGGTATCAATTTTAATGTCTCTTTCCTTTCTGACTTTGATTCTTCTCTCTTTTTTTCTCTAATCTAGCTAAAGATTTGTCAATTTTGTTTACCTTTTCAAAAACAGCTCTCAATTTTGTTGGTCTTGTCTATATTTTTCTGAACAAATCTATTTTATATATTTGTGCTCTGATATTTGTTATTTCCTTTCTTCTATTAATTTTGGAGTTTGTTCTTCGTCTAGTTTTCTCAGATGGAAAGTTATTTCATATATTAGAAATCTTTTTTTAAAAAAAATGTAGATGTTTGTCACTATAAAACTTCCCTGTTAAAGAAATGTTTTAGCAGCATCCCATAAATTTTGGGATGTTGGGTTTCTCTTTTCACTTATCTTAAATTTTTTTTCCCATTCTTGTGATACTTTTTCTTTTTTTTTCAGGTTAATTGAGGGTACAAAGAATTAGGTTACAATACAAATGTTTGCATTTGTTAGGTAAAGTCCCTCTTATAATTGTGTCCCACCCCAAAGTGTTGTGCCATATATCCTAATGCCCATTAAGTGAGAGCACACCCATCCTCCTCCCTTATCCCCTCTCCCTGCTCCCTTGGTCCCCTGTCCCCCACCTTGAATTGATCTGAGTTTTTCTCTTATGTGGATATGTATTAGATCATCAGCTGGCTTAATGTTAGTATTTAGTACATTGGATTCTTGCTTCTCCCTTCTTGTGATACTTCACTAAAAAAAATGTGCTTCAACTTAAGATATTTTTAATTCACCTTCTGATTTATCTTTTGACCTGTTCATTCTTTAGGAGCATCTTGTTTAATTTTCTAATATTTGTGAATTTTCCAGTTTTCCTTCTGGTACTGATTTCTAGTTTCATACCACTGTGGACAAGAAAAGTGCTTGATATGATTTCAGTGTTAAATTTGGAAGACATGTTTTGTGGCCTAACATGTGATGTATCCTGGAGAATTTTCCATGTGTGCTTGAGAAAGTATATTTTGATGCTTTTGGATGGAATGTTCTGTTTGTCTTTTAGGCCCATTTACTCTAAAGTATTGTCCACTGTTTCCTTATTGATTTTCTGTCTGGATGATCTACTCATTGTTTCATAGCCTGAAAGTGGGTGATGAAAGTCTTCTACTATTATATTGCTGTCTTGTTCTCCCAGCATTTCTTCATAATTTTTCTGTATATTTAGGTGCTCCAGTGTTGTGTGCATGCATATAATATTTACAACTGTAAGTTGTAATCAATTGATGAAATGATTCCTTCTTCATTGTATAATGACCTTCTTTGTCTTATTACTGATTTTGACTTACACTCTATTTTGTCTAATATAAGTATAGCTCCTCTTTCTCTCTTTTGCATAAAATATCCTTTTCTATCCATTTGCTTTTAGTCTTCTGTGTTCTTAAATATGAATTGAATCAGTACAAGGCAATCTATAGTTTGGTCTTGCTTTTTATCCATTTAGCCATTCTGTGTCTTTTCATTAGGGAATTTAATCCATTTACATTTTAAATAATTATTGTTAAGTAAGGACTACTATTGCTATTTTTTAATTGTTTTTGGTTCTTCAGTAGTTTTTTGTTCATTTTTTTCTCTTCATCATCATTTGTGATTGAATGATTTTTCTGTAGCAGTATGCTTTTATTTCTTTCTCTTCTCTTTTGTGTATTTACTAAAGGTTTCTCCTTTGTGGTTACCATAAGCCTTATATGAAGCATCTTATATTAATAGTTATAACAGTCTTTTTTAAGCTATTGGTAACTTAACTTCAAACACATACAAAAATTCTACACTTCTAATCTCCCCTATTTTATATTTTATGTTATAAGTTATACTTTTTTATATTGTGTATCCATTCACAAATTAGTGTAGCTATAGTAATTTTTTAATTTTTTGTCTTTTAGCTTTTATACTAGTGTTATAAGTGACTTACACACCTTTGTGGCAGTATTAGAGTGTTCTGAATTTGCTATATTACTTACCTTTACCAGTGAGTTTTATACTATCATATTTTCATGTTACTAATTAGCATCCTTTCGTTTCAGCTTGAAGAACTACCTTTAGCATTTCTTGTATGGCAGGTCTAGTGGTGATGAACTCCCTCAGCTTTTGTTTGTCTGGGAAAGTCTTTCTCTCTCCTTCAATTCTGAAGGACAACTCTGCCAGGTAAAGTATTCTTGGTTGGCAGTTTTGTTTTGTTTTTTCTTTCAGCACTTTAAATATATCATCTCACTCTCTCCTGACCTGCAAGGTTTCTGCTGAGAAATCTGCTAATAGACCTATCGAATTCCTTTCTATGTGATGAACTTCTTTTCACTTGCTTTTGAAATTCCTTATCTTTGATTTTTGAAATTTGATTATAGTATGTGAAATCTTCTTTGGGCTGAAACTTATTGGAGACCTTTGAACTTTATGTAGTTGGATGACCATATTTCTCTCCAGATTTGGGAAAATTTAGCCTCTTTACCTAAGCCTTCTTTCCCTTTCATTGTCTTTGCCATCAGAGATTCCCATGATGTTATATTTTAGATCTCTTGGTGGTTTCTCATAAATCCTATCAGCTTTCTTCATTTCTTTTCTTTTTTTTTTATTCTTTTTCCCCTCTCTGATTGGATGTTTTAAAATGACCTTTTTTCACAATCATAGATTATTTCTTCTGCTGATGAAGTCACTATTGATGTTCTCTATTGCATTTTTCATTTCATTTATTGTATTCTTCAGCTTCAGAATTTCTCCATTTTTTCAAAAAAGGATTTTTATCTCTTTATTGAACTTTCAATTTTGTTCATGTATTGTTTTTCTGATTTCATTGAGTTGCCTATCAATGTTTTTTATAGCTCCCTCTGCTTCCTTAAAACAATTATTTTGAATTCTTTTCAGGTCATTCATTCATAGATCTGCATTTCTTTGGGGTCAGTTTTTAAATATTATTGTGTTCTTTTGCTGGTGTTATGTTTTATTGATTATTTTTCCTTATTGTTTGAAGTCTTGTTTTGCTGTCTTTGAGTTTGGAGAAACAGTTATCTTCTCTAGTTTATTGACTGGCTCCCTGAGAGAAACATCTTCTTAAAATAACCCAGCTAAGAATTCTGAGACTCTCTCAGACCTTCTATATGGATGCACCTACTCTACACCTCTTAACAAGACAACCTCTTTTTGTATCTGGGGGGCAGAAGGGCAGATTCTTAAGATTGTATCCCCTACTCCAAAACTGAACCATGTTCTTAGAGCCTCCTATTTGCTTTCCCTAGTGTGGTACCCCCAAATGTTCAAATTGCTTTCTCCATTCTGCAAAATTAAGCTGTCTGCATGAAATGCTTGCAATTACCATCCACAAGAACATGCTTTGTCTCCCAACCTAGGGAGTTGGTGGGGAAGGTGAGGCACACCGAGTTTTTATGGTGCCTAGGAGCTAGTAGGGGGCTGCCAATAGGCAAAACATCTCAAGTGGTGATTCATGGGTGGGTTTCTCAATGGAGTTTGCAGAGTTAGTTGAGTCTCTGGCTGCTCTTCTGTGATCCCAGCCTCTCCCAAGCATGCAGCTATGCCAGTCACTTCAGTATTCTCAATTAGGCAAGAAAGAAATAGGCCTCTTGGACATTGTCCCAGCTAGGAGAGCCCAGTGCTCATTAACTATGCTCTCACTTTCCCCTGTGGAAGAAATCATGGATTAAAGTGGTCCCTCTTTTCACTGAGCTGTGCTGCCTTGAGGGAGATGTCATGCAGGTAAAGTGAAACTTCTTCAATGTGTCTGTTCTTGGATTTTTTTTTTTCTCTCCAATGGTGTGCTGGGACTTCTCTACTGGATTCCTGGACTCCCACAAAGGTATTCTTCTTGTCTGTGGGTAGTTGTAGTTGTCAAAATCAGTGCTTCTGCAGGGAGATGACAGTAGTAGAAAGCTCTTCATCTACCACCTTGCTGATGGTCACTCAAGCAGGACAACTGAACACATCTTTCAGAGAAGAAATGTATTCCCATTTTTATTACATAGTGTGGTCGACTAAGGAATATAGCCATAGTATTTATATATCCTGCCTATCAAATATTTCTTTATATGATTTATGTTAAAATTGAATAAATAGAAGATTTGAGTTTTCTTTTTAAAGCCTGATACATAAAATCCTCTATTAAATTCCAAGGCATTACAATAAAAAATGAGAATAGAACTATATACTGGGTAGTAATAAAAAAATACCAGTAAGATTCATGGAAATTTGTAGTAATGTTATTCATAAGAATCTCATAAAAGTAAATATAAATAGTTCAATTATCAGTTCAGGGAGAAATTATTTTATTACTTGTCATTTCTGGGCCAGTTTTGCAAAATTTATCATTAAGCCTAAAAATAACATTCTTAGTTATATAGAAGTTCTATAGCCTATAAACATTGAGAGTAGAAAAAAACATAGACTCAGGCCAGAGGTTATAAGCTGGCAGCTCAGGGACTAGTTTTTACTTACATACATATTATAAAATCCACGATATTTTTGAAAACTTTGAATCAGATGTCAACACTTAAAAATTAGAAGAATTTACATTGAAAAAACTTAGGTTTTTATCTTCTCTTAGAAAACAAAATGTCTAAATAATAGTGGGCCATCTTCTTGCATGATGCCATTTAACTGCAACTGTGATCTCCCTTAAGAGAATATGTTCTCTCTCTAATTTATCATAGATTCCACCAGTCTGTTTTCCTCTTTCACATACCTTCAACCTGCATAAATCTGATTTCTAAGAACTTCACTGAGAGCTAGGCATGTCATTTCATCTCTCTGCCGTATTTTCTTTGTTAGAAGTAGTCTTCTTTATTTCAAAGAGAAACTTTATCAGTTTAATAGACAAGGCAAAGGTATTTTAAACTTCATGGAATAAAGGTTCAAAGCAATGATGTATTTCAAGTCATAACTTCAGTCTTTACATATTTATGATTAGTAGCTTTTTATGTGCTGTATTTAATACAATAAATCCACATTTAGTGATTTTTTAATATATTATAGTTATGATATGTACTGTTTTTAAAAATTGGTATTGTTTATGCCTATTTTGACTTCAACTTACAAAATGAAGATGACCAAGTTATTATTTATTCACAAATGAAATTAGATGTTGTTTCAATTATTCAAATGTAATACTGTATTTGATATTTATCTTTAATTTATTAATCTCACAAGAATTCAAATTTAATACTATAAGTAATTTCATTTTTGATTTGCTAATTTTATAAGAATTTATCTCCATGCCCAAGCTCACAGAAAATATGTTTAAGGAAGTCATAAATTTAGTTTTATTTTACAATTTACTATGTTTTCGCTTGATGTGGCAGAGATTTTTTTTTATTAGCTTCAGTTATATATGTAGTAGAAATTCCTCTTTGCTATACAAGATTATTATTTCAAGTGTCCTTAAACCTTATTTCTTTACATTAAAATTGTATTTCTCTCATCCATTTTTTAAACATTTAGTTACCTCCACTATGATCCCTTTTGATCTGAAATACATTATAAAGGCCAGGCATGGCAGCTTATGCCTGTACTCCTAGCATTCTGGGAGGCTGAGGCCTGAGCAAGAGCAAGACCCCATCTCTACAAAAACTAGCCAAGCATTGTGGCAGGTGCTTGTGGTTCCAGCTACTCAGGAGACTGAGGCAACAGAAGTGCTTGAGCCCAAGAGTTTGAGCTATGCGCTATGATACCATAGCACCCTACTTAGGGCAAAAAAGTGAGACCCTGTTTCATAAATAAATAAATAAATAATAAACATACAGTGGAAATATGTGAAAATTTTAAACCTTTAAGCCACTGAGCAGGTCCTCTTTTAAGTTGTGAAATTTTAGAAAAGGTGGAAACAAACTTACACATCTGATGTACAATTGGGAAATGATGTCTATATGCATTACAAATTATAAATTTTCTGAAGAAAATACTAAATCACTGTTCATTAGAAGAACCACTCCAATTATTTCTCTTCTGCTATATTTGTCCAGGTGGGGTAAAGCCTTGTGCATTAAACTGCCTGGCTGAAGGTTACAATTTCTACACTGAACGTGCCCCTGCAGTGATTGATGGGACCCAGTGCAATGCAGATTCACTGGATATCTGTATCAATGGAGAATGCAAGGTTGCTCAAACTTTACTCCTTTTTGTTGAAATTTGTGAGACTTGTCAATTACTTTTTCTCAATAGTACTCGTAATTAATACTATGCTTAATTTTTTTTAAAAAAGACCCACATTTTAGAGAAATTCAGTTTTCACTAAGGATGACAATATATATAGTTAAAAGTGGATTGACCCATTCATATTCAAGTGCTGTGAAAATGTGATTTATTCTGGTATTATAGTCATGTTTATAGTAACTGCCAGAGGTAGGAAAAAATTTTGGACTTCTATTTCCATTTTTCTTTTGTTTACAAACAAGATGATAGAAAAAGGGGGAATAAGAATTCAGCTCTTATTTATATGACTACCATATGTTGTCATTGGAAGATTATTTGATATATTTCATAACATAATTCTTCCTCAAAGTATGAAATAGCTATATTCCTCTTATTTTATCTTCCTCTGAAGCAGTTACAATGGTTTTCATTAGAGTGTTAGTCTTTATCTTATTAAAACATTTACTTTACGGAATTAATCAGGTTACTTAGAAATTATACGACCATATTCATGCTATTTTCCTTATATGAATCTTATATTATAAGAAAGGCCACAAAACTCACTATTGTCATAACTATTTTTACTTTGGTTTTGTTTTACAAGTTTAAAGAGAAGCACAAAATTAATTCCTACAAAGTGAGAAAGAAGAGAGAAAAAGTACTGTCTATTTTACTTAGTCTCATAATTTTTTTGAAATGTTTCTGTTCTTCTGACTCCTTTCCTTCCATACATGTCTGATAATCCAGCTGTGTCTGGGTGCAGTGGAAGGGTTACTTTACTTTCTTAAATAAAAAGTTATTTTTGTGACAGTATTCAAGTTTTTTGAGGTAACAAAGACTCACGTAAAGTTTTTATTCAGGGTTTACATGCTTAGAATCAATAGCTAATGGTGAAATGTGCATACTTACATGCCAAAGTATGTCTCAAACATACATAGAAAATCCACATTTTTATGATTAAATGCAAAATTGAAAGGAGGAATTTTAGCTTCATAAGTTGCATGCTTCCATTTCCTTTTTGTTTATGGCAATTTTATACAGCTAGTGGAAATAGTTCTTCATTTTGAAAGATCTATCCAGGTATGAATTCTACAAATAATCTTTGATACTACCAATTGGATATCCAGAAAGAACCAGTGGTTTTTCTCACTATTTGACTTCATTTAGCTATGTTTCTTAGTCACTGTATGGAACCATATGCCATTTTTCTTTGTAGTTAAATTTCTTAATTGAGGGCATAAGTAAGACCCTATTACTAACCAATTATAATAATGTAAGAATTAGAACATGGTATCAATAAAGGAAGATGAGACCTAGGTTAGAAACACAGATATATATTCCTGGGGAATCAGAATGTTTTCTTTAAATTTGCATGTTGAAAAATGTCAGCTGGAATTTAATTGGAGAGTGAAGATAAAGTGGAAAGAGGAAAGTATTTATTTTAATTTCCTTTACTGGGAAAACAAGTGATTAAGTTGTATATACTTGATTAGTTATGGTTCCAAGAATTTCTCTTGTTGACACAATGACTATCTTCTCTGTTTTCAGCATGTAGGTTGCGATAATATTTTAGGATCTGATGCTAGGGAAGATAGATGTCGAGTCTGTGGAGGGGATGGAAGTACATGTGATGCCATTGAAGGGTTCTTCAATGATTCGTTGCCCAGAGGAGGTGAGTGTGTAGAGAGAACTCTTCCTCACACCTCTGGTATACTTGGAATAGCCAAAACAAACAGTTTCCCCTTCCCTCTAATTTTTAGATTTCTTTATTTAGGCAATGTGTTTTTCCCAAACTGCTCGCAGTCTTTAAGTATTGAATGTAGTTTCATGTAAGGCATTTTTAGAAAATGTTATTTTCTCTTTTTCTGACTTCATTTAGCCATGTTCCTTTAAACAGTCACATCCCAAAAGAGTCAGCTGGGTTTATTGTGGGACGACAGAACATACCAAAACAAAACCTACCTTGGGACACATCATAAGGTGTGAATTCCCAAAGAGCATTGGTATGAGGGGCATATATTGAGGGAAAAAAATAAAACAGTGTTATACATATTGAGGCTGAATAAGGGAACTATTATTACCGAATGGTTACTATACACTTGTGTTTATGACTGAGGATATTTAATACTGGTTATCTTCTGTGTTCCAGGCTACATGGAAGTGGTGCAGATACCAAGAGGCTCTGTTCACATTGAAGTCAGAGAAGTGGCCATGTCAAAGAACTATATTGGTAAGTTATTTTGCTAAGATTTTAAAAATTAATGCAGAAAAACAGCACAGTATCATGAATGAAAAGAATGTTGCTTTGAGATAGATCAATTTCATGCTAAAATGAAGGAAGTTCCAAGTTGGGGCCACATAAATATAAAATGTTAAACAGAATAATTAGTAATTTATAGCTTAGTATTCACCAGCTTACTATTATACTATACTATAGCTTACTATTACTTAATTATTTGATTTTTTCAAATCAATTTTATTATAAAATCTTTTAAATTTTATCCTTCTAAATACCACAACCTAGGTTTGGAACATTTCTGTGATTCTAAAATTAACTTTAATTCCCCTTTGCCAGATTCCTTTATCCTCAGCCTTTGTCTCAGGCAAACATTGGTCTTTTTGGGGGGCATTATATATGCTACTTTTACTAATTCTGCATGTTCACATGAATGAGCTTATACAGTATATATAAGATATAAAGAGTATATCTTATTCTCACCACATATAATAAAGATAACTGTGTGAAGTGATGGATATGTTAATTAGCTTTATTGTGGTGATCATTTGACAATATTTGACATATATATATACTGTATAAGCTCGTTCATGTGAACATGCAGAATAAGTAAAAGTAGCATATATAGTGTCAAAAAAAGACCAATGTTTGCCTGAGACAAAGGCTGAGGATAAAGGAAAAGCCACTAGAAAGTAAGTATATATATCTTGCTTTTCTTACTTAGCATATTTGTAAATCTGTCTGTATTTTTGAGTTCAAACTTTATTCCTTTCTATTGCCAAGTAGTATTTTATTGTGTAGCTATACCATAATTTGTTTGCCCATTCATTTGTTGATGGATACTTGAGTCATTTCTAGGCTTTGACTGCTCTAAATAAAGCTTCTTCGAATATTCATAAACAAACTTTGTGTGAAAATGTATTTTTATTTCTTTTGGATAAATGCTTATGAATGGACAGGATGAGTTGTATGATAAGTATATGTTTAACTTTATAAAAACTACAAAAGTACAGTTAAAGGTAAAACAGTATAGAAATTCTTCCAAAAATTAAAAATAGAACAGTAAAGGTAAAACAGTATAGAAATTCTTCCAAAAATTAAAAATAGAACTACCATATGATCCAACAACACAACTTCTGGGTATATATCCAAAAGAAATAAAATCACTGTCTTAAAGAGATGTATCCACTCCAATGTTCATTGCAGTATTACTCACAATAGCTAAGATATGGGAACAACCTAAGCATCTGTTGACAGATGAATGGATAAAGAACTTGTGTGTTTTATAAATATATACATATGTATGTGTGTGTGCATGTATATATGGTGGAAATTATTCAGCCTTACAAAACAAGGAAATCGAAATCTTGCCATGTGTGACAACGTAGGTGAACCTTGAGCACATGGTGCTAAATGCAATATTCAGACATGGAAAGACAAATACTGCATGATCTCATTTGTATATGAAATTCTAAAAGGTCACTCACGAGTCAAAAATATTTACCAAGGGTTGAGGTTGAGGGAGAGGTGGAATGGGGAGAGGTTGCTCAAGGAGTACAAACCATTAAATTATAAGAGAAATAAATTCTGGAGATCTAATGTACTATAAACTTGAAAGAGTATATCTTATTCTCACCACACAGAATAAAGATAACTGTGTGAGGTGATGGATATGTTAATTAGCTTTATTGTGGTGATCATTTGACAATGTTTATATATATCAAATCATCACATTGTACACCTTACATTTAAATAGTTTTGTCAATTATACCTCATTAAGTCTAGAAAAAGAAACTAGAGTGGATGTATTATTTTATATTCCCATAAATACGATATAGAAGAGTCCCAGTTGTTCTACATCCTTTTCAGTACTTGATATTGTCAGTCTTTTTAATTTTATCCATATGGATATCATTTTTATGAAGTGTGTACACAAGTATTTTACCTATTTTTTTCTTTTTTCAAATTTTAAGAGTTCTTTATATAGTCTAGACAAAGGTCTTTATCAAATACATGTTTTGTGGATATTTTCTCCTGGTTTGTGGCTTGTGTTTTCATTTCTTAGTGTCTTTTAATTTTGATGAAATCCAATTAATTTTTTAGTGGTTTGTGCGTCCACGTCCTATGTTAGAAATTTTGCCTACTCCAAGGTTGCAAAAATTGTCTTCAGTGTTTCTTTAAGAAATAATAGTTTTAGCTTTTAAATTTAAAGATATGGTCCATTTTGAGTAAATTTTTATGTAAAGTATAAAGTTTTCTTTCTGTCATTTTTCTAAATGACAATGTAATTACTATAGCACTGTGTTGAAAAGACTATCATTTCCCCCATTGCATTACCTTGACACCATTTTTCAGGGATCAATTGAATATATATTTGTGGGTCTATTTCTGTCCCTATTCGTTGATCTATGTGTCTATACTTAAACCAAACCCACACTGTATTCCTGTATTGAGTGACAAAGATTTCCACTGATTCTTGAAATCCACAAACATTAGGTCCTCAAATTTGTTCTTTTTTTCCCCTGAAATAGAGTCTCTGTGAGTGCTGTGGCATCAGCCTCGTTCACTGCAACTTCAAACTCCTAGGTTCAGAAGATCCTTCTGCCTCAGCCCCATGAGTAGCTGGGCTTACAGGCACGTGCCACAATGTCTGGCTAGTTTTTCTGTTTTTAGTAGAGCAGGGCTCTCACTCTAGCTCAAGTGGGGCTGGTCTTGAACTTCTAGCTCAAGTGATCCTTCTGCCTCCATTTCCCAGAGTGCTAGGATTACAGGCAAGAGACACTATGCCTGGCCAAATTTGTTCTTCTTTTTCAAAATAATTTTTGCTTTTCTAGACACTTTGCATTTCTATATGTTGGATTCAACTTGTTAGTTTCTACAAAAAGATTATATGAAATCTGTATATCAGTTTGTGGAGAATTGACATCTCAAAAATATTGAATTTTCTAATACATAAAAAGATTTGATTCTACGTTTCTTTAGGTTTTCTTTTGATTTTTTCACCAGTGTTTTTGTTTTCAGTGTATAGGTCTTGCACATATTTATGTTAAATCTGTTATTATTTCATGCCCTTTGATGTTATTGTAAATGGTATTGATATTCTAATTTCGTTTTCCAAGTTTTGTTGCCATTATATAATAAAAACAATTTTTATATTGTCTTCATGTCCTGAGCACTGGAATTTTTCCATAGATAATCATGTCATCTTTGGGGTTTTTTTGTTTTTTTTTATTAGATCATATTTGTGTAAATTAATTCTATCATGGGATGCAGTGTGTTGTTTCCATATACAATTTGAAATAATTTTATCCAATTGGCCAATATAGCCATCATGTCATTCTCATAATTGTTGTGTTAAGACATCATGTCATCTTTGAACAAAGGCAGTTTTACTTTTATCTTTTCAATCTTTATGCCTTTTATTTTGTTGTTGTTGTTGTTGTTGTTGTTGGCTTAACATGATAGCATTTAGGACTGTAGGTATAATGTTGAACAGAAATGAGGAGACTAGACATCCTTGTACTGTTACTGAACTTAAGGAGAAAATATTCCTTTTGTTTTATTTTAATTTTATTTATTTATTTATTTATTTAGAGACAGAGTCTCACTATCTTGCCCTCAGTAGAGTACTGTTGGTGTCATAGCTCACAGCAACCTCAAACTCTTGGGCTTAAGTGATTCTCTTTCCTCAGCCTCCAGAGTAGCTGGGAATACCTCCTGCCACAGCACCTGGCTATTTTTTGTTGTTGTCATTGTTATTTGGCAGGCCGAGGTGGGACTCAAACCTGCCAGCCCTGGTGTATGTGGCTGGCACTCTAGCCACTGAGTTATAGGTGCTGAGCCTCTTTTCTTTTTTTTTCTTTAAACATTAAATATGATTTTAGCTAAAAGATTTATGCATATGGCCCTTTGTTGGGGGTGTTCCCTTCTATTTCTAGTTTTCTAAGAGTTTTATTCATGAACACATGATGAAATTTTCCAAACCTGTTGACATGATGATGTGGATTTTTCCTCCTTTTCCCTGTTAATATAGTAAATCCAATAATTAGTTTTCAAGTGTAAAATTCATCTAATATTCTTGTAGTACAACCACTTTGTATTGATGAATTGTTCTTCTTATATATTGCTAGAATTGATTTTTTAATATTTTGTTAAGAACTTATGGATCTGTGTCCATGAGGTCTATTATTCTAGAGTCCTTTCTTGTAATGTATTTGTTGGTTTGGGTATCAGGTAAACCTGGCTTCATAAAATGATTTGAGAAATGTTCCTCCTCCTCTATTTCCTGAAAGAGTTTGGGTAAAAATGGGTACTATTTCTTTTTTTCTTTTTACACATATTAATCACTGTCTTTTATTTTTTTAATATTTTAATAGGTTTGGAGGTGTACAGGCTAAATTCTGTTTACATGTGTGTATTGCATAGTGGTGGAGTCTGGGATTTTGGTGCACCCATCACCCAAATAGTGTCCATCGCACCCCATAAGTAATTTTTTACCACTCAATCCCTGCCATCCTTCCCCCTTTGAATCTGCAATGTCCATTATACCACTCTATATACCCTTGTGTAGCCATTCCTTGGTTACTTCACTTAGGATAATGGTGTCCAGTTTCATCCAAGATCCTGCAAAAGCTATTATTTCATTATTTCTTATTGCTAAGTAGTATTCCATAGTGTGTGCAATACCCTCCCCCACCACACACACATATTTTCTTAATGTACTCATCATTTAATGGGCACTTAGGTTAATTCCATATCTTTGTGACTGTGAATTTTGTTGCAATAAACATATAAGTACAGGTATCTTTTCCTCTGGGTAGATATCCAGTGTGGGATTGCAGTATAGAATGGTAGATCTACTTTTAGTTCTTTGCACAATATTCATACTGATCTCCATAGAAGTTGTACTAATTTTCATTCCCACCACCAGTGTATAAGTGCTCCCTTTTCAATGAGTCCCCCCAGAGGACAAGAGCTAACTGCAGGGAAACAAGCCAGGGACTACTCCTACTCCTAGACAGAGCTCCCTTTGGGGACCACCTCCCTACCTCTGGACAGTTGAAAAGAAAGATGACTTAAGGAAAGGGAGCCTCTGAGTTATGGCCTTTCCCTTCTCAGGGTCTTCTGGCTAGGCTGGGCCAAAGAATCCTCTTCCCTTCTCTTAGCCCCAGGCAGCTGTGGACTCAGTCCTGCCCAGTCTGATTCTGATGACTCCAGATGCTGTGACTGACCCAAAAGGCAAACAGGGGTCCCAATATAGATAATTTGCATCTTCTTTCTTTTGGGGGGGGATCATCCTAATAAGATTTTTTTTTTTAGTTTTATTTAACTTTTCTTTTTCTTTTTTTTTTTTATTGAATGGTAACTATGTACATTAATGCACTTCTAGGGTACAGTGTGGGGTT
>NW_003852412.1:1480771-1484874 GCF_000181295.1 Otolemur garnettii | reverse complement strand
CCTGGGCTCAAGCAAGTCTCCTGCCTCAGCCTCCCAAGTAGCTGGGACCACAGGCGCCCGCCACAACGCCCGGCTATTTTTTGGTTGCAGCCATCGTTGTTTGGCGGTCCGGGCTGGGGATTCGAACCCGCCACCTTAGGTTTACGTGACTGGCGCCTTAGCCGGTTGAGCCACAGGCACCGAGCCTATTCAAAAGCTTTGTTTTCAAAGTCAGGGATCCTTTTTTCTGCCTGTTCCATTCTGTTACGGAGGGATTCCACCGTGTCTTTCAGATCCTTGAGGGTTGCAACCTCTTGTTGCAGTGTTTCAAAATCTTTGATCATTTTATCTTTGAAATCATTGAATTCTTGAGACATCTTTTGAGTAATTTCTTGAGATATCTTTTGAATAATTTCTTGAACTACTAATTCCCTCCTTTCTTCCATTCTGTTAATCTTATTTGCTATCCAAATTCTGAACTTGATTTCTAATATCTAAGCCATCTGTTTGTCGATAGGGTCTTCAATTGCATCTGCCCCATTTTTCCTTGGGGGAGTTGATCTACTCTGGTTATTTGAGTTGCCAGAGTTTTTCCACTGATTCTGCCCCATGCTGAGTTTACTCTGTTTGGAAACCTTATCAGAACCATTCAGTCAGTGACTTCTTCTGGTTGCCCAGAGAGACAGGGTGTGTCTGTCATCTTCTCCCAGTTCTCGGGTGCTGGGGTGACCAGGGTGCAGCGGAACCGGCAGCAGCTGTGTGGGAGCATGCGTAGCCAGATCAGACCTTATTCGGCCTGCCTGCCAGGGCACCTGGGGGGCAGGGGACCCACAGTGCCCGGATCATTCCTAGTTTGGCTCCACCAGGGTGGGGGGGTAGGGAAACTGCGGTAGTGGTACGGGGCATTCACACATCCAGATCAGTCCTAATTTGACCCTGCTGGGGTTACCAGGGGGCAGGTGAACGACAGCAGCTGTGCAAAGCACAAGATGGGCTGAATTAGTCCTACTTTAGCCCGCTGAGGCAACGGGGGTGGGGGGGCGGAGCAGAGGAATGGCAGCAGCCGGATCAATCCTCATTTGGCCCCGCTGGTGTGGCCAGGCGGGTAGGAGAATGGCAGCAGCTGGATCAGTCCTCATTCGGCCCCACCAGGGCCAGCAGGGGCCAGGGGAATGGCAGCAGCTGGATCAGCCCTAGTTCGGCCCCACTGGGGCTACTTGGGGGAAAGGGAATGGCAGCGGTTGGATCAGTTCTTGATCAGCCCCGCTGGGGCAACCAGAGGTCAGGGGAATAGCAGCAGCTGTGTGGGGAATGCATGCAGCCAGGTCAGTCCTAGTTCGGCCCCACCGGGGCAACCTGGGGGCAGGGGAAGGGCAGCAGCTGTGCAGGGAACGCATGTAGCCAGGTCAGTCCTAGTTCGGCCCTGCCAGGGAAACTGGGGGACAGGGGAACTGCTGCAGCTAGATCAGTCCTAGTTCAGCCCCGCAGGAGCAACCGGGGGTGGGGGAACAGCAGCAGTGGTGCAAGGCACTGGTGCAACCAGATCAGTCCTAGTTCGCCCCACCAGGGCAACCGTGGAGCAGGGGAACAGCAGCAGCTGGATCAGTCCTGGTTCACCCCCACTGGGGTAACCATGGGTGAAGGGGAATGGGGAGTGGAGGACTCCTCTGCCGCCACCCACTGGATGTACTGCAGCACTAGCTAGCCGATCTGGTCCCTCCTGGCGCAGGAGCCCTGAGTGGGGAACTCCTCGGCCACCACCCACAGGACGCATGTGGCTCTAGCAAACAGTTCTGGGCCCACCCGGAGCGGGAGCCTGGAGCTGGGATCTCCTCTGCCGCCCATCGGGTGCTTGACTCTAGCAAGCAGTTCTGGGCCCACCCAGAGTGTGGGACTCCTCCACCCCTGCCTGCAGGGCACACATGGCTCTAGGAAGCAGTTCTGTGCCTGCCCAGAGCTGGGGGCTCCTCTGCAGCCACCCGCCGCCCACGGGAGGTGTGTGGCTCTAGCAAGCAGTTCTGGGGCCCGCTTTGTACCTGTATTTGTGTTCTTAAATGCTCTTCCTTGGATTTACAGCTTGCTGGGCCTGACCAGAGTGGGGGACTCCTCTGCCAGCCCCGACTGGGCGCATGTGGCTCTAGTAGGCAGTTTTGGGCCTGCCCAGAATGGAGGACTCCTCTGCAGCTGCCAGCGGGACATGTGCAGCTCTAGCAAACAATTCTGGGCCCACTCAGAGCAGGGATTCCTCTGCCAATGCCTGTGGGGCACGCGGTGCTCTAGTAAACTGTTCTGGGCCCACCCAGAGTGGGGATTCCTCAGCTGCTGCCTGTGGGGCACGCATGGCTCTAGCACTGGGCTTACTCTGGAGCGGGGGACACCTTCCCCACTGCCTGCAGGGCACGCGTGGCTCTAGCAAGCAGTTCAAGGCCTGCCCGGAACAGAGGGCTCCTCCGCAGCCGCCCGCGGGACATGCATACCTCTAGCAAGCAGATCTGGGCTCACCCGGAGCAGGGGACACCTTCCCTGCTGCCTGCAGGGCCACGTGGCTCTAGCAAGCAGTTCTCGGCCTTCTTGCAGCGGTGGACTCTTCCGCCAGCCCCCGCAGGGCACCCAGGGCTCTAGAAAGCAGTTCTGGGCCTCCCGGAGTGGGGGCTCCTCTGCCAGCCCCTGCAGGGCACCTGTGGCTCTAGCAAGCAGTTCTGGGCCTACCCAGAGTGGAGGACTCCTCCGCCACTGCCTGTGGGACATGTGCGGCTCTAGCAAGCAGTTCTGGGCCTGCCCCTAGTTGGGGACTCCTCTGCCACTTACCCAAGGGGTGCATGTGGCTCTAGCAAGCAGTTCTGAGCCTGCCCAGAGTGGGGGACTCCTGCACTGCCCACGCGCAGTGCGTGTGGCTCTAGCAAACAGTTATGGGCCCACCAGGAGCAGTGGGCTCCTCTGGTGCCAACTGCGGCCTGCACAGCTTTAGTAGTGGAAGACTCCGCCGCTACAGGTGGTGGGTTTTGTACCTTTTGATTATATTTTTGCAGTCACAGCTCACCTCAGCAAAGTTGTTGTGGGTTCTTCAATCTTCTCTCTTGGCTCAGCTCCAAACCATCAGCTTACTTGCCAGACTTCTGTCCTTTAAGTCTCCTTCAGGATGGGAACCTCTGTGGGAAGCTGGCTGCAGTCCGCCATCTTGGCTCTGCCGTCAGATATAAGTGTCGTAACACAGTAACTAAGAAAATGCCATGAAGGCTATGTTAACAAGTTTGATGAAAATATTTCAAATTGTAAGTAAAACCAATACATTGTACCCCATGACTGCATAAATGTACACAATGATGATTTAATAAAAAAAGAAAGAAAGAAAAAAAGAGTAATCCAGAGTGCATCTTCAGGGAGAAAACCAGTATCATCATGCTCTTCCCTTATTTAAGACTTGAGTATTTATTTATTTATTTATTGTTGTTGTTACAGTTTGGCTGGGACCAGGTTAGAACCTGCCACCCTCAGTATATGGCACCGGTGCCCTACTTAGCCACAGGTGCTGCCCAAGACCTCTTTATTTTTACACCATAATTTTGAATTCTTTTCTGCAAAAGTAAGACTCAAAACAAAAGTAAAATTCCTAACATCAGCTTTTTTGCTTTGATAATTCTCTGCTCATAATGCCACATCGTCCTCCTTTAATCATTCTTATTCAGCACCTCTTAAAGGCTTCGGATTTTATGAACTAACTACATTATGGCACCATTAATTAGGTATTCCTAAAAGCAAAGAGGAGTTAGAATTCCTGCACTTTGTAGTTGAGAAAATGGAAAGTAATAGCTCAAATTGAAGAAGAATTCAAAGCTGCTGAGAGTTGTTTCTGTTTTTATTTTTACTACCTCATATAACAGAGGTTCAGATGTCCATATAAAACCTAAGTAAGGGCTCGGCACCTATAGCTCAGTGAGTAGGTCACCAACCACATACACCGAGACTGGTGGGTTTGAGTCCGGCTTGGACCTGCTAAACAACTATGACAATTGCAACCATAAATAGCTGGGCATTGTGGTGGGCACCTATAGTCCTAGCTACTTGGGAGGCTGAGGCAAGAGAATTGCTTAAGCCCAAGAGTTTGAGGTTGCTGTGAGCTGTGA
>NW_003852412.1:1450785-1480731 GCF_000181295.1 Otolemur garnettii | reverse complement strand
AAAAAAAAAAAAAAAAACAACAACAACAAAGAAAAAAACCGAAGTTTGATGTTTTAGATGTGGCAGAAAAACCACTGCAAGTGAAAGTTGAAAATAAAATACTTTAAATATAAGAAAAATTCAAGACCAAATAATTCTTAAATTTACATGTTACTATCTCAAAAGGTTAAATTAGATTTATTTTTTGGAAATTAAATGACTCTTCACTACATCTGAAGTTAAGAAACTTCATGTAGGCAGATAAGCTTGTGGGGATGCAAATAGTCTATCATATTAAGAACGAGTACTAGAAGTCTCAAGAGCCAGAGACCCTGCACCATGACTCTTTTAATCCATGTGGGCTGCTTGTTCATCTGGTCTGATGAATTAAAGTTTTGGAGGCATGCTAGTATACTGACAAAAAATTAAATGATGCATTCATCACTGTCTTTAATCATTCTTATTCAGTTCCTATTAAGTGCTTGGTGTTTTTCTGAACTACCTTATAATACCATTAATTAGGTATTCCAAAAAGCAAAGAGGAATTAGAATTCCTTCACTTAGTAATTGAGGAAATGGACTGCTATAGGAGTTTTTGTATAGAAGTGCTAAAAACCCTTTTTTGGCCACATTATTATTTTTGTTTTTTTACATATACGTGTGTTTATTAGGTTTCCATTTTTTGCCTTCACAAAATTAAAAGGACTTAAAATTTAATAACAATGTTTAAGATAAGGACTAGAAACAAAAACTTCATAAAGAACGGATGAAGATAAATACATTCAGAAAAGAAATCAGATGATTGCTTCATCAAAATATTAAGCAATATTAATAATAATAATGCAAAGAAAGCATTCACATTGTCAAATAAGAGTATGTCTATTATAGAATGCTTGACTCTGAGGTTCAGTATGGAGTCATCAGTTAACTTCTTCTTAGCCACATTATTTTTTTCCTGTAAAAAGTTTTTAAACAGTGTGCATGTATATCTATTAATCTTTTCTTTTATAGTTTCTGAGTTTCTTGTCATGCTTAGATAAGGTTTTCATACCCCAAAATTATAAGAAAAAAAGTTCAGCTCTATTTTCTGAGGACATCTTGTGATTTTAACTATTTTTACATGTAAAATATGTATTTACCCATCTGGCGTTCTTTTTTCTTTTTTTTATTTTAACCTTATTTTTACTAAGGTGAAATTCACATTTCACAAAATTAACCATTAAATTGAACAATTCATGGTACTTAGTACATTCTAAACCATTTTTATCATCCCAAATGAAATTCCATATCCATTGAATAGTTACTCCCATCACTCCCAACCCCAGCCTGTGGCAACTACCAATCTGCTTTCTGTCTCAATGGATTTTTGCCAATTTAATATGTTTCATATAAATAGAATTATAGAATATATGACCTTTTCAGTCTAGCTTCTTCTACTTAACTTAAAGTTTTTGAGTTTTTTTTTTTACATTTTTTACTTATTTATTTATTTATTGCAGTTTTTGGCTGGGGCTGGGCTTGAACCCACCACCTCCGGCATATGGGACCGGTGCCCTACCCTTTTGAGCCACAGGTGCTACCCTAAGGTTTTTGAGTTTTATCATAGCATGTATCAATACTTCATTTCTTTTATGGCTGAGTATTATTTCATTGTATTATATATATCACAGTTTGTTCATCCAGTCATCCATTGATGAAAATTGGGGTTGTTTCTACTTGTGGCTATTGGGAGTAGTGCTATTATTAACATGTGTGAGTTTTCAGTTCTTTTGAATATACACCTAAGAGTGGAATTATGGTATTTGAGATATAAATGAGATATAAATCCAGCAATTTTTTTTAGCCATAAGTCTAGTCTTTTGTCTTAGCCTCATTTCTTGTTACTTTTCTTTTACTAATTTAAGATACTTCCTTTATTGTACACTAAGTTCCCATACTTGGGTCTATTTCTTAACCCTCCAGTTTGATTGTTCCATCAGTCTATGTGTCAGTATATGTTCTTCCCACCCCATATTCAATTAATTACTGTTCTAATATTTGGAAAGGCAAGTCTGTTCCCTACCCTCACTCCTATCCCCAGTTATTCATTTTGTCATAATTGTCCTTGCTAGTTTCACATGTTCATTCCTCCAGGTAAACCTTTCATCCCTTTTATCAATGACACAAATACTTTAGTAGTATCTTCTTAACAGTAACCTAAAAAATTACATTTTAACTTGTACTTAAGAAAATAATCACAATCATATCTCTTAAATGGAAATAGGTAATTCGTTGTATACTTAATTGCAGTAATTAATCAATTACAATTTGGTAAATGAAGTTTCACATTTTTACACAGATTGTGATTTTCTTTCTAGCCTTAAAATCTGAAGGAGATGATTACTATATTAATGGTGCCTGGACTATTGACTGGCCTAGGAAGTTTGATGTTGCTGGGACAGCTTTTCACTATAAAAGACCAACTGATGAACCAGAATCCTTGGAAGCTCTAGGTCCCACATCAGAAAATCTCATTGTCATGGTAAATGTGTCTTTGCTATTTTATTTCTACTATTTGTACTTCCTTCTTGTGAAGTAGGAAGGGGCAGGACTTCTTTTTTAATCTCTGTTTTACAAATAGTGAAATTTAGGTAAATAAAGGTAAAATGATTTACCCAGGGGTGTAAAATCTATTCAGAGTTAAGGCCATAGTGCTCTTTCTATATCTTCCTAATATTTTCAATACTTGCTTGAATAATACTTTTATAACTGAACATGAGAAATGAAAAAAAAAATGGCTCCAAACTACCCATGAAAATGGAAGGAAAAAATTTGATATAAATGCACGTGTTTTGTCTTAAATTTCCTAGATGTCTTACTTTATGACATTTTCTTCTTCAAAAGAAATAATAAATATCTGAATGAAGGCTCATTGTATTTTGACTGTCTTCATCAGTTGTTTTCAATGGCAGGTTCTGCTTCAAGAACAGAATTTGGGAATTAGGTATAAGTTCAATGTTCCCATCACTCGGACCGGCAGTGGAGATAATGAAGTTGGCTTTACATGGAATCACCAGCCTTGGTCAGAATGCTCAGCTACTTGTGCTGGAGGTAAGACACCCACTAGGCAGCCCACTCAGAGGGCAAGATGGAGAGCAAAACATATTCTGGGCTATACTTTGTGTTTGTTAAAGAAGCTAATTGGAAACATTTCTTGCAGGTTTGCTTCAAGCTGTAATTTAGCAAAAGAAACTTTGCTTTAATTATATTATATTCCATTTGTTTTCAACCTTATGTAATTTGTGCAGATTTGTTGGTAAAATACATCTTGGCACAATGAGTTTCTCTGATGGTGCTTCTCACAAGACTATCTTGAAGGTGGGCTATTTGCTTTTCATGAACTCATTCTTGGTAAAGAACATCAAGAGTTTTAAATAAGAAAATGAGCAAGAATCAGACATCACAGATGGAACTTCTTGTAATGGGGGATGAGAATGTATGTCTGTGTGGTTGTGTGTTTGTGTTGGTGTGCTTGTGTGTTTCCCACAATCTTATTTGAACTCCCTTCTCCAGGCATTAAAGTTAGGGGGCTATATACTGGGATGCTACAGTAATTACTGGTGTCTGGGTTCTGGGTGATCATGTACACTGACCCTATTATAGTACCTAAGAGAGGTAGCTACTAGGCGGTGGTTGGTGATCTGTTGGTTGTCCCATGTGCGTTTTTCATGGGTGCCTTTTCCCTACAATTTACTCTATTCCTAATCCTCCTCCCTCTAGTGGCCACCAATGCAATTCTTTACCTCTGGCTGGGAGAGCAGGACAGTTGGCTTCCTTCAAAGCCAACACCCTTGCTGCTGCATGGACTGGTGAGTAGAAGTGCTGTGCAAGCAGCATCTTCCTTCTCTCTGGAGACTAAATGCATCGCCTCCACCGTACACCCTGATCTCAATAAGCAAGGAAGCAAACCTGTCTCTTAGGTTTAGGGCTGGACTAGAGCACCCCACTATTCCAAAAGCAAAGATTAAATTTTGAGTCTGATATTTAGAATGGGCAAAATCAGAATAAAGTGAATCATCCAGTGTACTACCTACATTCTCTTTCTAAACTGCCAAAACATGATTTCGTATAGTCTCCATCATATCTTATCCTGTATACACTGAATTTCTAAACGACTCTGATTCTCAAGGCTTGAATCAGAGAAATTATTGTCAGAGAAATGATTAGCATATAATCAATTTAATATTTTTGGTCTCATACAAAATTAAATTATTAATTAACTACAACTCTGACTTCAATAGTAAAGACTATTCAAAATGAAAAAATAAAAAAGGAAGTGAATAATAATATATTAATGGTCTCTCCTGTGTGAAGTGTCATGAAACATGGCTATGTATAATTTGTGACATATTTTAAAAGATCTCTAGTTACCATCCATTTTATGTGTGAAATGGCTGGTGATTTATAATGTAAAATTTTTAAAACTGTAGGACATTACCATTTCTTTTAATAAATAAAAGATATTTGTAACTAATTGATGAAGCGAATGCCATTACATTATATTTTAGTGGCATTTATACATAGTATCTTTCTTTATTCCAATTAAATCCCTTTTGTTCCATCAATAAATTAACTTTCCCTTTTCCACATACCAACAAAAAGTCTTCAGTAGAACTTTACATATATAATTTAGGACTTGAAGTAAGAGGGGATAAATTTATTAAAGAAGATTCAAAATAATTTGAAGTTTAGGAAATTTAATAAGGAAAGTCTAAAATTGAGCTTGAGTTACTTAGAGAAAAGAAGGCTAAGTAAGGGGAGCATATTAATATCTTCAAGTATGTGACAGAATGTTGAATGGGAAGTTCTTAGTGCCTGTTCTTCTTTGTACTGAAATTGCTATATTTGGGGATGGTTTAGACACAGTCTTGTCGGAGGCCAAGGAGGGATTAAGTGAATTCTCAATGTTCCTTCAACCCTATGATTCTATTTGTTCAGAAAGTCGATAGTCTAACAAATAAAGAAGAAAAAGACCATAACTGGATTTGGAAGAAAAACTGTAATTTTATTGAAGTAAGAAAGTGAAAAGTCCAGATGGATGTTATTCTTTTCCATAATACTTATATTGAAAAATAGAATCAATTTCTTATGATAGAGGATAAAACAAAAGAAAAACAGAGAGGGAGAAAAGCCCCTGGAATGGCAGCTTTTTTTCTTCCTTGTTATTTATACTTCTTTCTTTAAATCTGGGGCTAGTGACTTCAGATATTTCAAGTGGTTCTGGGAACTGAAATTCTGCTTGGTTGTAAGTGCTTAAGAGCATTCTTGAGGCCATTGTGTTCTTTGGAATAGGGATATACAGTGCTTGAAAGTTGGCAGGCATGGCACAAAGAGCTGCCATTTGTCTCGGTAAGTGGTTCTCAAAGTATGGCCCCTGCACCCGTGGCATCAACATCACATAGGAACTTGTTAGACATCCTGATCATGATTTAGAGCCCTCATTTAGCCCTACTGAATAGAAACTCTCCAAGTGGGGCCCAGCAATCTGTGTTTTAATAAGTCTTCCAAGTGATTCTGATGCTTGTCCAAATTTGTGTCCCACTGGTCTTGGCTGACAGAGAAATTGAAACCTAGCACAAGATGCATAGAATCCACGTCCTCATTACTGTGCTGAAGTCTTGTGCATTTTTAGACTCATTTTACACCTAAATCAATATTTGGAACATTTTAGGGCTCAGTAAGTGTATATAGATGAGTGAAGATGTGAAAAGAATTAATTTGGCAATTATATATTTGCGCTTAGTCTTACCAGTGTGGGAAATCAGAGTTTATAAATGCTAAATTTCTTATAGAGGAGGACAAATCTATTGCCAAAGAGGGATGGTGTAATTTTAATTAGCGTGAGTAAGTAAAACCAAGCTCCTGTCTTTTGTCTTCTTTGAATAGGCAGGAAATATTTTCTAGGATACAGAGTGCAATTGAATTATTGAAGTTGTTCTACCTACACATTTAACCCCAGGTTTTTAAATATAGGATGTTTATCATTGAGGGAGATACATTCCCTGGAGAGCTCAGGAACCTTGATCAAAGAGAAAGCCAGAGCCATCTTCTCCGTAACAGTAAATGAAACTTCATCTGCAGTTAAGAAACTTTTTAGGAAAAAGACATTTCTAGCTCATTTTCACTCAGAAAGTAGGGATGAATACTCAATTCAGTCCTTAATTGGGATGCTCTACTTTCATGTCTCTAGAAAAGTGCTGCATATCTTGAGACAGCCAAAATTCTTTTAAATGGAAAAGAGAAAACAAGCAAGATCTCAAAGAACTTTCAATGGCAGTCTCACAAGATTCTGTGATCTTCTTTCCTGCTTGTTTTATTAATGTCAAGACTTTTGGACTTTAACTGAGGTTGGGAGCAATAATGGTAATTTTCCCTTACGAGATCTTCTAAGATAAGAACTTTGGGACTGTTTTCCTGTTGCTTAGCAGACCTAACGACAAATGTAAGGCTGCAGGAAACACTGGTGATTCAGTCCATCTCTGAGTCAGTGATGAAACACTTCCTTTGCCTGATTAGGAACATTAAGATGCTATAGGGTGTGTCTTCAGGATAAATGTGATTTTTTAAATAGAGTTGTAACTCTTCCTCAGAGAGAAAGCCAACCTCAAAAACTTGACTATTGTCAGAACCATTGTTACTCCCACTTGAGTTTATTTCTTTATTTCTCACCCAAAATATTGTATACTCTGTAATTTTTCTGACTTCCACCTTTATATACTACCATTGGACAAGTGATTGTAATATGTTAATTAAAGCTTGGTTGGGTAGTGAAAGTTGTATTATTTTAAAATACAAAGCTTTAGTTTTTTTTCAGTGGTAATTTATGCCAGTGTGCTATTGCACAATGATCTTAAAAGTTTCAAATAACTAATAATTATATATATATTCATCCTTTGAGCTTAGTTATAAATATGCTCATTTTACTGATTTTGGTTAGATGCGTAGTTCTTAAATGAAGGCATACATCATAATCATCTGGAAAGCTTTTTAAAATACAGATTGCTAGATTCTGCCTCCAGTTTCTGATTCAGTGGGTCTGAGTTAGGCCCTAAGAATTTACATTCCTAACAAGTTTCCAGGTAATGCTGGTGCTACTAGTTCAAGAATGATACTTGTGAAAATTCTGGGCTAGACACTTAGATGTTCTCAAATAAATGTCTATTTAAACAAAGTCTTTTAGGTAGTAATCCATATTGGTTATGATCCACATTATTACTAATATTTTTGATGATAGGTGGTTTGACTGCTCAGCTATATAACAATAAAATTGTATAGCTTATGAAAAATTTTCTGGTACTCTATTTCATTAGATTATCCTCAACTGCATGAGATAATCATTACTATTACTCCTATTTTATAGACAGAATTCAGGTAAAGTAACTTGCTGAAAACAAGACCTAGCAACTGAGTCTCTAGTGATCTCTTTAAAGTAACATTTTCTCTCATCATAGAAAAGGTCCTTTACCTGGCTCAGTGCCCATAGCTCAGTGGTTAGGGTCCCAGCCACATACACCAGAGGCAGCAGGTTCGAACCCAGCCCAGACCTGCTAAGCAACGATGACAACTACAATAAAAAAAAAAAAAATAGCCAAGTGTTGTGGTGGGCACCTGTAGTCCCAGCTACCTGGGAGGCTAAGGTACAAGAATCACTTAAGCCCAAGAGTTTGAGGTTGCTGTGAGCTGTGATGCCATGGCACTCTACCAAGGGTGACACAGTGAGACTCTGTCTCCAAAAAAAAAAAAAGAGAAATGGCCCTTTACCTGGAACAAAGCACCAGTTGACAGTCTCAATAGAGAAACATGATGTATCCCCACTTATAAATATCTCCTTCACGAGCTTGAAATTTCATGTTTCCAAATGCTTTCCCTAGGGCAATGGTTCTTACCTTTGGGGACACATTGCAATCCCAAGGAGAACTTTAATTATAACACTTAGGTCTTATTTAATTTGTTAGGTTTGTGGCTTTGACACAGGTTTTGAAAATATTTCAGTGTAATTATTTGGGGGGGGACAGAGTCTTGCTCTGTCACCCTTGATGTTATGTAGTGACATCATCATAGCTCACTGTAATCTTCAAATCCTGAGTTCAAGTAATCCCACTGCCTCAGCTTCCTGAGTAGTTAGTTGGGACTACAGGCATGTACCATGAGGCCTGGCTAATTTTTCTATTTTTAGTAGAGATAGTGCTCTCACTCATGCTCAGGTGCTCTCAAACTCCTGAGATCAAGCAATCCTCCAGTCTCAGCTTCCCAGAGTGCTAGACTTACAGGCACGAGCTACTGCACCTGGCCTGCATAATTCCAATGTAAAGCCAAGGTGGAGAAGTACTCCCTTTGAGACTGATTAGAAGTTTTTTAGCCTTCAGCTCAGCGCCCATAACTCAGAGGTTAGCACACCAGCCATATATACTGAGGCAGGAGGGTTAGAACCTGGCCCAGGCCTACTAAATGAAACTGCAACAACAACAAAAATAGCCGGGCATTGTGGCAGGCACCTGTAGTCCCAGCTACCTGGGAGGCTGAGGTAAGAGAATCACTTAAGCCCAAGAGTTAGAGGTTGCTGTGAGCTGTGGTTCCATGGCACTCTACCAAGGACAACATAGTGAGACTCTGTCTCAAAAACAAAGTTTTAGCCTTCAAAAAATTAACATTCAGATGAAAATACCTCTGTTACTAACACACATCTCTGTTATTAAGTGCCTACTAGTTAAATATAAAGGTTAATGAGGTTTAAGAATTAGCATATGGGGTGGGAAAGTAGAGAGGTACATTGGAAGAGGGAATGATAGAGGTAGTAGAATGTCATTTAATTTCATAATTGTGTTTAATGTGACCAATAGCCTTAGACGTGCCTGTGGAATGCTTTTTTGTAATTAAGTTTATTTGTACTCTTTCTTTTTACCTGTTAGATCATTTATAAGCATCTGATTAATTTTTAAAACTGACTGATAAGCTAAGCAGATTTTCCAAAGCTCTTTATGCTAACTTCAAGTTTCTCTGGTACTTTGGGAGCTAAAATGAATAAGTGATATTCAACAAAATTTATAAAGTCAGAATATAACCCTGTTTTAGCTCAATTTTTATGAAAACTGATAAACTTTTTTTTTCTCTTTGAGACTCATGGTATATCAGAGAAGGTTTTCTATTGTTTTTGTTTTGTCTGCATACAAAATTTAAAAAAAATTTTCAGATTATTATGAGGGTAGAAACAGTTAGGTAAGGTCCCTGTTGTAGTTGTGCCCCTCACCCAGGAGGTAAGCCATATACCCTGTTTTCTGTTGTTTTTGGAAATTGTTATTCCCTTAGGGAATGAATCTTTGCAGAATGCAGCAATATTCATGATAAGTTTCCATGCCACCCTCTGAATGTGTTCTCATCTCCCACCATTCATTTACTCTTCACCTCCTACTTGATACAACCCTTGGACTTTAAAGTACAACATTCCAAAGCCAATTAACTAAGTATTATTGCTGTAGCATTATATTTAACTTTGTACCTCTTCTGTTTAAAAAGAAAACTAAAGAATATTCAATTTGTAGTGCAAAAGAAGGTGATAAATACCCATGATAGTTATAAGAAACTGGTTTCATCTCTTGATTTTCTATTCTGTTCCATATGTCTATGTCTCTATTTTGGGGCCATTAACATGCTTTTTTTGATCACTGTGGACTTGTAATATAACCTAAAGTCTGGTGGAATGAAGCCTCTGTCTTTTTTTTCTTACTAAAATTTGCTTTGGCTGTAAGGGTTTTTTTCTGGTTCCATAAGAAACAAAGAACTATTTTTTTCAGTTCTTTGAAGTATGATTTTAATGGAGTATTTTTAATGGGGATTGCATTGAATCTGTAAGTTGCTTTGGGTAGTATAGACATTTTAACAACATTGATTCTTCCCAGCCAAGAGTGTGGTATGTTCTTCCCTTGGTAATGTCTTCTGCTATTTCTTTTCTTCGGATTTCATAATTCTCTTTCTAGAAGTCCTTCACCTCTTTTGCTGGGTGTATCTCTAGGTATTTCCTTTTTCTTTAAAGCTACCAATAAGGAAAATGTGTCTTTCATTAGTGGCTCAACTTGACTGTCACTGGCATACACAAAGGCTACTGATTTGTATACCCTGAGACATTACTGTAGTTCTTGATCACTTTGAGGAGTCTTGTGTTTGAGTCTCTGGGGTTTTAAGTGTAAGATCATATTATTGGCAAAGAGCAACAGTTGGACCTCCTCTGCCCCTATTTGGATGCCCTTTATATCATTCTCTTACCTGTTCTTATTGGCTAGAACTTCCAGAACTACGCTGAATAGTAGTGGTGGTAGAGGACATCCGTGATCTTTGATAAACCAAACGAAAGCATACACCAAGGGACAAGAATCCCTGTTCAATAAATGGTGCTGGGACAACTGGATAACCACATGTAAAAGACTGAAACTGGACCTGTGCCTTTCACCATTTACAAAAATTGACTCACAATGGACAAAAAGATTTAAATCTATGACATAAAACAATAAAAATTCTAGAACAAAATATGGGAAAAACTCTTGAGGATGTGAACTTGGGTAAAGATTTTATGAAGACTTTAGCAGCCATTGCAACAACAAAAAAAAATAAACAAATGGGACTTAAACTGAAAAGCTTCTGCACAGCTAAGGACACAACAATTAAAGCAAATATACAACCTTCTGAATGGGAAAAGATATTTGCATGTTACAAATCTGACAAAGGCTTAATAACTAGGATCTATAGAGAACACAAATTAACCAACAATAAAAGAGCAAACAATCCCATCTATCACTGAGCAAGAGACATGAACAGAACCTTCTCTGAAAAAGACAGATGAATGGCTAACAACCATATGAAAATGCTCATCGTCCCTAATCATCAGAGAAATGCAAATCAAAACTACACTGAGATATCACCTAATCCCAGTAAGAATAGCCTATATCACAAAGTCTCAAAGCTGCAGATACTAGTATGGATATGGAGAGAAGGAAACACTTTTACACTATTGGTGAAACTGCAAATAATTCAACCTTTTTGGAAGGAGTATGGAGAATTCTCAAAGAATTCAAATTAGACCTCTCATTTGATCCTGCAATCTCACTACTAGGCATCTACCCAGAAGAAAAAAAATCATTTTATCATAAGGACATTTGCACTAGTTGTTTATCAATTTACAGTCACCAAGGGGTAGAAACAACCTAAATGCCCATTTTATCATAAGGACATTTGCACTAGTTGTTTATCAATTTACAGTCACCAAGGGGTAGAAACAACCTAAATGCCCATCAACCTAGGAATGAGTTAATAAACTGTGGTATATGTGTACCATGAGATACTATTCAGCCATAAAAAGATGAAGACTTTACATCTGTTCTATTAACCTGGATGGAGTTGAAACACATTCTTCTTAGTGAAGTAACACAAGAATGGAGAAGCAAGTATTCCATGTGCTCAATAGTAGCCAGTAGATGATTTAATCCATGCCCACATAGGAGAAAAATCCAATTCAATTCAAGTTGCGGGGGAGGAATTGGTGTGCTCCCACTTAATGGGCACAATGTCAGAGTATATGGCATACCTTTGGGGTACAGGACACAACTACAAGAGGAACTTTACCTAACAAACTCAAATATTGTGACCTGGTTGGTTGTACTCTCACACTAACCTGAAATTTAAAAAAAGAAAGAAATACCTATGATATTTTATGTTTATCACACTTTTAAGTTTATACTATGAATATGCAGTCTTTGTCCTGCCATCAGCTCTATTAGACACTCCTGATTACTTTCTCTCAGTTGTCTTTTATAGAGTTTGTTCTCTATGTAGAAATACAAAAATTGCATCCCAAAGGACTCAATTTGTTTAGGTTTCTGTGCTAATAGAGGCATCCCTCTGCAAAACATTGCTTTGCCTCTCAGAAGGAAGAGGATAACTTGAAGCTATGCTTAGATGAAAGTGGAGGAGGAAGGAGATGGGTTTATTGTTAGAGACAATTTTGATTTTGGCTGAAGATCAAAGAGCACAGATTTTGTTTTACATATGTGGTTATACAGGGAAGTTTCTGATCAATTGTATTGACTATTTAAAATGCCATCATTACAGTTTCTCTTGCATTTATATAGTCTATTTCTTTTGTATCTTTGATACTTTTTATTTATTATGCTTTTTCTTCCCTGGAGGTCATTTTAAGCCCAATTTTTGAGTGTGTGTGTGTGTGTGTGTGTGTGTTTGTATGTGTGTGTATGAATAGCATATAAACATAAAAGATACTTTATGTATTTCTTCTTTTGAGCTAGGACAAATTCTTTTTATTTTACTTTTTGTGTTTTTATCTGACTCATCTAGGTTCCTCTACATACTGGAGCTGGTTTCTACTCTTTGTGATTTTTAAGCTGCTTTATATGGTTTCCAACAGTTACTGTTTTGGATTTTCCTGATTTAGAGCCATGTTTTTCAAACTGCAACAAAGCACTCAAGGGCACTGTAGCAGCCTCACAGGGCACTACAAAATATTACACATATTCAAGGGAAACACGTTGATGTTACACTTTACAAATTATTACAGTGAAGTTATTGGGACCTATTTAATAAGCAAAACTTAGACTTTTTTTCTACATAGGAGATACCATGAAACAATTGAGACATTGAGGGTACTGTGAACCAAAAAAGTGTGAGACTCTGATTTAGAGTAATATGAGTGTAATTTAAGTTAGATAAAAGTGTTACCTCTCCTTCTTTCAATAAATGTTGACTCTCATTTTGTAAGAGGAAAAAAATTCATATAAACCTATTATTCAGGGCCCAGGTAATGTTCAGAATTTTAAAATGAGACTTATGTACTTCCAGTTAAGGAACTAGAGGTTTTGAAGAATAGGTAAATTTCTCTTTCGTATCTGTATTCTTCTTGATATATACTCCTGAACATGTTTCATTTCTCCATCTCTGTTAGTTCAGTGTAACATTAGTGGATGATTAAGCAAAAAAAAAAAAAAAAAAGAAGAAGAAGAAGAAGAATGAAAGGAAGGAAAAAAGAAAGTATATTTCAGGCTCGGCGCCTATAGCTCAACCGGCTAAGGCGCCAGCCACGTACACCTAAGGTGGCGGGTTTGGGTCCCCAGCCCGACCCGCCAAACAACAATGGCGGCTGCAAACAAAAAATAGCCGGGCGTTGTGGCGGGCGCCTGTGGTCCCAGCTACTTGGGAGGCAGTGGCAGGAGACTCGCTTGAGCCCTGGAGATGGAGGTTGCTGTGAGCTGTAATGCCACGGCACTCTATCCAGGGGGACAGCTTGAGGCTCTGTCTCAAAAAAAAAAAAAAGAAAGTATATTTCACAAGTTCCTGAGAGTAGTTTCTTCTTGCAGTAAGCAAGTTTGGGTAATAATCTATACTATTCTGTTTATTAATAACACAATTTTCAATTTTTTCCGCTTTTTAACTTTTTTTCCCCAAATTATTTTAATGAACGTATCACACAGATTGCCTTGGCCTCTTTAAAAAGTTGGACATTTCTAGATTGTTTCTAGATTGTTTCTGTGGATTTCTGTGTTTTCAAGAATGATACAATACAAGCATAATATGCACTTTAAAATATAGCAAGTCCAGGGCAGCGCCTGTGGCTCAAAGGAGTAGGGCGCCAGCCCTACATGCCAGAGGTGGCAGGTTCAAACCCAGCCCCAGCAAAACTACAAAAAAAACAAAAAAAAAAAGAAAGAAAGAAAAAAATATATATAGTAAGTTCATTCTAAAATAGCAGTTTTAAATTGTTTTTGAAGAGAAATTATTTGAAAAAACATAATGCAATCTTTAAGCCAGTACTAATACCTGACTAAACTAGAATTGCTCTCAATGTTCTGGATAAAGGAGAAGCAAATGCTTACATATTCACAGATAGCCTTTTAATTTCTTCACCAGTTCTATGGTGTCTATCTAACACATTTATTACCACTAAGAGATCAAGTCATATTATTAGTGAATTAACAGAATGTGCATCAAAGATTTTAGACTTGCATTTTATAGAAATTATACCAAAAAATAATGACTAACACTTGTACTGCAGCTTTTAAAGGACACATACACTGTAATGAAGCAGAGGCGTCCAAAAATGAAGTGGAGGAAAACTAAAGTTAATTGGGTTTTGTGTGTGTGTATGTGATTCAAAGTAGACTTGAATGAAATTAAGGTGTAAAAGACATAAAGGTTGAATCTTATAGCTTAATTTGTTTCTCTTTGACTTAGGAGTTATCATCCAAAAGCTACTTTCAGAGTGAAGTGAAAGATTACAGATGGAAACTTTAGTTTAGATAATTGAAAGCAGTTTACTCAATACCATTTATTTCACTTTAAAGAAACATCTAATTAGTTTTTAAGAAACATTTCCAATGAAAGACATTTTCTGTGTAGTACAACGTACTATTATTGGTTGAAACTTCGAAGATCCTTTCGCATATGATTCCTAGATGTTTTTAATAATACAATCTGCTGTAACAAGTGATGAGTTTAAAAAGAATAAAGATTTTCATTGATCTTTGTTCATTATTATTTCCTAATTTTCACTTTGCTTTTTGAAAAATAAAATATTTACAGGACTAGACAATGTATCACTACATTAATCTTAACATTCCCCTATTCACTCACCCACAAGATAGTCCCCTCCTTAAAGGTCATTTTCCAAGTTGGGAAGGAAGAGTACCCTTTCACACATGGAATTAGTTGTGCCAAGCCTTGTAGCAGGGCAACTGTGAACATTACAGCTCCTGAAATGCTATACTTCACTTGGCTTAGTTCTCATATACTCTTGAGACTGAAGGCACTCTTCTGTGCAAACTCATGTTTGTGGTAGGTTCACACTTCTAGAAGCTAATGTGTTTATTCATTTATTTGTACTTGATATTAATGATTTTAATTTGTTTTTTCCTTAAGCTTATGGCTTCCCCTGTAAAGTCCACTTTAAATTTCTTTAAGTATCTATGCATTTTCAGTATAATTTAAGCTTCTAACTTTTTGTAAAATATCTTAATACGAAGAGTTATTTTGATAATCTTGACCTTTTTTACTGTTTGCTTGTCCATAGTGTGGGTTGCATTTTCTCTGATGTTAAGATTTATAGCTAAGAGCAAAATATCTCTGCTGACCCAAAACATTCCCCCTAAATGCTGTTTTTCTTTCTTTTTCATCATTTCTATTGTTTTAGTGATTATATTATTGTGTAACATGTCTGGATACATAGTCACACACTAAAAAACTTGGGTAGGACTAAAACCAAAGTTTAAGTGCATTCCTATTGTATTAATAATCTATGCATCACAGGTCATGTTTCACCTCACACAAATTCTGTTCAAAATAGCATTTTTAACAATCAAAACATTATGTATCTTTATAAGGGAGTATGCATAAAATCCTTTGGGGGAGAAAACAAAGCCTTGGATAGTGGTAAGCATCATCATCTCATCTTTACCAGACCTCATGATATTACTATTTTCCTTTCTACGTAAAGAAATGAAGATTTTCGCTTAAAAGATATACAACTTGTTTATAATTGTGTCTTTGTTTTAATTCAAATCTGAAATATTTACTCTTTGGTTCTGAGAAAGGAATTTTATATATGCTTAAAAGGAAAACTCTTGGTAGTAAGTATACCTCATTGTATGGAAGAAGCTCAAGACTTTGTAGTCTCCACATAATTCCTTTAGAGTTTTAAATAAAATACCCAAAAGAAGCTCCTACTAAAGCTCGTGTAAACTACTTTGTATAATATGATTAAATTCTTTTTGTTAGGAAACTTGCCTTCCATAAAGTCCTATTTCTAGTTAGTGTCTTGATGTGTCCATCTTCTTTGACGCGTACCTCATAGTGGTAAGAACTCTGGTGCTGAAACAAGACTACAAAACCAAATGTGAGGTAACAGATGCCTGTTTTCTAGAATTCTTATTCAGTAGACTATAGGGAAAAAGCATATATGGAAGGAAGAGAGAAGTGGTGAAAAATAATGCTGAATGATTAAAATATGGAAGGAGAGAAGAGAGAAAATTTTTATGGAATTTTGGATTCCAGAGTGCCATTAGAAATGAGCTAACTTGATTGTCTCATTTTACAAAAGAGAATAAAAACTTCCTTTAGGTCATTTAAACTACCTAAAACTCAAAAGGAGGTAACTAAATGTGGCAGAAACTGGGGTAAGGAAAAACATAAGAAGGAGATAAAGTGAAACGGGGGTGATATTGCAGTCATTTCACTATGAAAATTATTTTTTAAACTTTTTTTTTTTTTTGGCGGGGGCTGGGTTTGAACCCACCACCTCTGGCATATGGGACCAGCACCCTACCCTTTTGAGCCATAGGCACTGCCCATGAAAAGAGTTTTTAAGACCAAAGAGTAGAGTCTCTGGGTAAGAGACAGCAAAATAATAAAATGGGGACTGTAAAACTAAAACTATTAGAACTAAAAATGCACTCTTTTATTAGATGAGGTATACTCCATCATGGAATATAATTATAATGATATCTTACCTTATCTCACCCCTCCCTCACTTTAATGTAATCTCTTTGAGGTCAAGACTGTCTTACTCACTTTCTCCCTTATGACAAAAAACCATGCCTGAGACATAGTAGGGATTCAGTGAGTTAAATTAAATTACACACTTTTTATGGAAGAGATTACCACTAATGTCTAATGAGTAGTAGGAATTTCCTCCAAAGGATATTGTGATTTCAAATTAACTCAGTATTTGTATGCTCCACCCTACCTTACCAGCATAGTTGCTCTAGAAAAATACAGTATTTTTAGAGCCATGTTTTCCTTTTGATCATCTAATGTTTCTTCAGGACATCTAGTTTTGCTTAGGACAGAAGGGAAAGGCAGACAAGGGATATCTTTGAAAGATAAAAACCAGCAGGAGGCTCTTCAGAAGAAGGAACCATGTGGGTGGAATTGATTGGTACCCTGGGTGCCAACTGTTAGATCCAAGGCAGATGGGCTTTGCTCTGCCCTGCAAGTGCTTGTGTCTGGCTAGTAATCACACAGCACAAAAGCCAGATTCCAACAGGCAGATCAGAGAGACTTTTTTTTCCTTGCACTTGGCTGCTATCTGCACTAAAGATTTAGATTAATATTGCTGGCCATATGCTCTGTATATTGTGATTATGTAGTGTTGTCTTGGTTGCTAGCTACTCTGGATGCTATGGTTAAGCAAATTATTGCCTTAGCCACCAGCTATATTTTTAGTACAAGATCTACTTTTTAACTTCCCCCCCCCTTTCTCTTCAGAAAACTATTTCTTCAGTAGTTATGATATGCTGTGCCAGTAGTTAAGTTCTCTAGAGGTTGGTTAGACCATCAATCCCAAGGATACATTTGCGTATATACCGTTCTTTCTTTTCCTTGACTCACTCACATGTGGTTATTTATTGCCCATTTATCGATTGCATGGTCTAGGACTGAAATGATGAGTCTTATGAGAAGGCTGAAAGGTCTTTCTCATGTCTGTAAGCACATGAGACCTCCAGCCTTCTTGGTTTAACACATACTGCCCTTATCTGTTAAATTCAAGTGGTAATTTTTGTGCAGTGCGTGTCCTCTTTCTACTTGTAAAATGGTGAACTGCCCTGAGAAAAGCAATATATTACCAAATATTGTGTTACAAATGAGTTTATAAAATTGTTTAATTCTGGGTGGTGACTTTGGCTCAGTGGGTAGGGTGCTGGCTCCATATACTGAGGGTGGCGGGTTCAAACCTGGCCCTGGCCAAACTGCAACAAAAAAATAGCCGGGTATTATGGTGGGTGCCTGTAGTCGCAGCTACTCCAGAGGCTGAGGCAAGAGAATCCCCTAAGCCCAGGAGTTGGAGGTTGCTGTGAGCTGTGTGACACCATGGCACTCTACTGAGGACGACAAAGTGAGACTCTGTCTCTACCAAAAAAAAAATTATTTAATTCTCTGAAAGAAAGTAAAGATGGGAACATGTGAGAATATTGGGCGGCTTATAAGGGGAGAAGAGAGACTGGGAAGGAGGCAAGAAATGAAAAGAAGATTCAGCCTCTAGAGTCTTTGCTCAGAGTGGGACTGTATAGATTCCTCATTTGGACCATCAGCATCCCTGAGAATAAAAACAGCAGCTGAAGAAGAACCCAGGACTCAGGTGCCATTTGGTGGAGTTCTTGCAGATTTTCCCATGGGTACTTCTTTCTCCCCATTGCGTAAGAGAAGGATCTTAAACTATTGGCGCAAAATTATAGTGTCTGACAATTTTTAACTTACAGATAGAAAGTGAGGGTTGTATTTTCATACCAATGACTATAACATGTGATTCTTTAATACCAAAGAATCAAAAGATAAACAAATTAAAAGTCTCTGAACAGATAAAGCTTTTCCAGAGGATTTAAAGTAAATATGTATTGCCAATGACATCTTTGTACTTAAGTTTTCTAATATGAAGCTATTACTTTTTTTTTAAACATGGAAGAAGGATTGCATTATTAAAAAGACCAAGTATACAGTTTGCCTGCCAGTAGCTTTAGGTGTTTAAGAATAAAATATGTGTAATTACTGCACTCTTAAATTGGGCTGATTAAATTCTGCAGAACATCTGCTTATCTCCAGGGGATATGGATACTAAGCCTCTAGAATTTTATCCTTAATTAGGTGCACACTGACTGGTCATGTGGAAAGTTTGTTTGTTTGTTATAAGCTGTATGTCTTTAGATTTGAAGAATAGTGGTTTTACGTAACTGGATATAATTATTCTTGACAGAGCTTGACATCAACTTCTTAGCAATGTCTTACAGACTACTTTCAAAGAATTTATGTACAAGAGACTTGATCATATAAAAAGAATCTAACGGCTCAGCGCCTATAGCTCAACCGGCTAAGGCGCCAGCCATGTACACCTAAGGTGGCGGGTTCGAATCCCCAGCCCGGACCCGCCAAACAACAATGACGGCTGCAACCAAAAAATAGCCGGGCGTTGTGGCGGGCGCCTGTGGTCCCAGCTACTTGGGAGGCGGAGGCAAGAGACTGGCTTGAGCCCAGGAGTTGGAGGTTGCTGTGAGCTGTAATGCCACGGCACTCTACCCAGGGGGACAGCTTGAGGCTCTGTCTCAAAAAAAAAAAAAAAAAAAAGAATCTAACTACAATCATTTCTCTTGTTGACTTAGTTCATACTATTCCTAGTTGATCTGTATTTTCTACTTTCTAAAGATAAATTGTTACATTTTTCTTAATTTGCAAGTATGTGTTTTAAAATCCATCCATTCAGGTGCATTGGTTTATAGCGTTTCCTGTTACTACTGACTCAGAAAGCAAAAAAATAAATAAATAAATAAAATTCTGTGAACCTGCCAAGTGGGGGAGTAAAAGTCAGAAGGAGATTTGTATGGTGTTGGAGGAAGATAGTACAATGTTGTAGGAAGATTTGGAATAGATTACTGGTATAGTTGATTCTTGAGTGTGAAATACTATGCTGTCCAATGTAACATTCTAGAAGAAAATTAATAAAAGATGAATGCAAGGTAGAATGCATCTTTATAAAATATACAGCTACCTATTCAAAGACTTTTAATTTTTACTTCATAAAAAATATTCTGAAAATATGAAATTGAAATGAACCCTAAAATACTCCAAATTCCTAATTTTTAAAAAGTTTGGAAATTAAGTCAGTTTGTAATTCTTAGTACTTAACCCGATATCCCATAAGTAGCACAATGTCTGTGTTTAATAACTATTATGTGTTGAATGAGTGAATGAATGAATGAATGAATGACCTGCTAAACACATTTAGTTGGCAGTTCTAGTTTGTGTGGGTATATAATTTTAAAGAAATTACTGGATTTCACCGAATAGCAAAATATTTCTGAAAATAAAGATTTAGAACAAAGATATGAGACTGTGGGTATTTTTTATTTTGTTTCTTGTGAGTTTATATGTTTTTCAGATTTTTAACAGTAGGTGTTAAGTAGCAATTTTTCCAAAACATATACATGGATAGAATTTATCTTGAAATAATAATCTTACTCCCTACTAACTCATATCTCATATATAATTCAAACTGCAGAGACCCTGCTTTTGCATTAAAGGCTACTTTTGTTTTTGGTTTTTTTTTTCTTTTTTAAAGACAAAGTCTGATTCTGTCATCCTGGGTGGCATGCCATGTCATCAGAGCTCATAGCAACCTCCAACTCCTGGGCTCAAGGGATTCTCTTACCTCAGCCTCCCAAGTAGCTGGGACTACAGGCACCTGCTATGACGCCCAGCTATTTTTAGAGACCAGGGCTCACTCTGGCTCAGGTTTGTCTCCAACCTGTGAGCTCAGGCAATCTACCTACCTTGGCCTCCCAGAGTGCTAGGATTACAGATACGAGCCACTGTGCCTGGCCCATTATTTTGAAAACGATGTAATTATAGCCAAACATTTTAGGGTTAATTTAAAGAAAGCAGAATTTTATCCTGACCTGAAGAAACTGAATTAATGTTTCAGTAGCCTTGAAAATTTTTACTACTTTCTGAGAAACAACAAAGATATGATATTGAATGCCAATTGTTCCTGTTTCAGGTATAGTCGTATTTGAATGACTTTTAAGAAATAATCATGCTAACCTGTAAAAAAACTGCCCTACCTTCCTGATGGAAGCAAAATCCTGAACCAGGGTATAGATAATCTGAGCCACTGTTGCAGTTGGTAGTTGAATTCTATGACTAATGGTAGAGTTTTCTGTCTAGGTGGACCACATGGATTTAGTTATCTGCCCACTGGAATGACACAATGGGGAGATATCTGATGCATATCGTGGAACATCTGTGAATGGATCACAGCTATGCCTGATGTGAATCATTCTTTCCTCAAAAATCTAAAGTTTAATAGTTAAAAAATTCCAAACTGCTGTCATCGCATAAACTGAGTTGTTTGGCTTATTCTGGGGATTGGGAGAGAAGAATACAATACATACTCTAGGATATTTTGGCAGTCAATTGTTTGGCTATTTTTAAGACCTCTCTCCCAAATTTAGGAAAACCTAAAAACTTGTTGAAGGTGATCAGTAAGAACCTTGGGTTACTGCAAGCAATAAGAAATACTTTCTTCAACTGTTCACTACTGTCATGTAGGCTCTAGGATTTAAGTCTCATGAGGCTGGTGGATTTAATAGTTTTCTCTGTCAGTCTTTAAATTCAGAGGGCTTAGTTAGAGGTGTGTATAACATGATAACTGAGGCACTCCCAGCTACAGAATTTCCAGGACTCTTTAAAGGACCTTAGGGGGAAGCATTTGGTGCCTAGCTCTTTAGGTGACAGTTTCCTTTACTGAATGATCCTTTTTTCACATAGATTTCCCTAATTTGTAATCAGTCTTTTTTTGGGGGGGGGGGTACTGTTACTTAAAACAACTGGAAAAAAAAGAAAAAGAAAAACTGAAGGATTGTGTGGGATTAGCTAGGTGTGAAACTGTGGTTTCCTGGATACTGCTAATGCTGCTTTTACAACTTTTTCTGGGTAACTTGGCCTACCTATTTATAGGAATAGGGTGTCTGAGTGTGTGTGTTTTGGGGGTGGCTTAGTTTATGCTTTTATTTCCATTTCCAGGAGTAACCTGTTAACCTCTGTATGGTCTAAAACATTTGGCATTTTCTTCTAGCCTGTTTCTTTTTGATATCCAGGTGTTACCTATCTTTGCTTCTCTTGATTCCATGACACTGAAGAGAGAAAATGATTATACTTTAAATCTGTTCACCAGGGATGTCTATGAATAAGAGTGTGTGTTTGTGTATGTCTTTGTATTTTGTGAAATGTGAGCTAGTTGTGGTGGCTATCTTTGCTAATAAGTAATAAACATATTTAATATTTTATAAATTTTAAAATGATAATACGTTTAGCTGTGGTAAACAAGTTACATAGACAAATTTTTAAGAATGAGATAAGTATTTTATAAGTTAATATTTGAATGAATTGTGTGTGTGTATTTCTTTGACAATGGTATAACCAACAGGAGGCCAACCCTATTAGGTCACACAGACTAGTTGGGTACAGTCCAAGAGAAACCCACTGCAATCTTTAAATTCTAAACAATCAGTGGGCTTTTACAGAGATAAGTATAGAAATGGAAGAACAAAACAAATGTGTATATGTGATGTGTTCCTAACAAAGACTGATGGGGTTGATGGGGTTTGTCCTACAGAAATGTCAAGAAGCATATTTGTCCCTGTCGTTTCGTTTTTAAATAAATATACAATCATTGTTTTGCATTGAAACTTATATATTTTATCTGATGTTATTTTGGGGGAATTAAAGTTTGTTTTTATAAGGAAAGCATGAAGAAAAATGTATAAGTGGGAACACTAATTGTTTAAGATTACCAATAGCTTCTTTTTTGTACTTGGAAATAGTTAATGTTTCTAAATGTGAGAACAATAATTCTGACTAAAATTTCAGTGTAATGACCAGGACTTCTCTCCTTTTTAGAGAAGCAGTCAAGTGTGGAACAGATAAAGACAGCTGCGATTCAGAGAGGTTGATTCCCCACAGAGGAAAGCTGTGCATACCTAACTTAATTGGAAGGTAAACTTCTCTTCAATTAATGATGTCCTCCTTTTCTCAAGGTGTCCAAAGACAGGAGGTGGTCTGTAAAAGGTTGGATGACAACTCCATTGTCCAGAACAATTACTGTGACCCTGACAGTAAGCCACCTGAAAATCAAAGAGCCTGCAACACTGAGCCCTGCCCACCCGAGTAAGTAAGGGAAAGAAGTGAGAATTATTTGCTTCAGATAAAGAGGAAAACATTCTGTATTCATATTTAGAACATATTCATATGGTAAGAATAAATTAAGCTGAGAAAAAGGTAGAAAACATCTTAGAGGGTAGAATTTTGATGTCCTTTTCACTGAGCAAAGTTCCTATTTATCTATAGGTTTCAGTTATTAACTCCTTTAAAACAGGAACTTCAGTGAATTTGGTCCTGGAACAATGTTGGAAATTATTATATTTCATCAACTCTAAGGCACATATCTTTTCACATTTTAATATCTCTGAAATTGAGATTTATCTTGCTATTGGTGGTAAGATAGTGTCTTACAATAATATTATGATCAACATTTTCCCCTTTCCTGATGGTACGTAAAATAATTGTGTCCTAGACTTAATAAAATGCAGTGATTTGTTGCACTCCTTGTTTTTTCCATATATTTACCCTGACTTCCTAGAGATTTTCCAAATGTTTTAGAAACATTCTGGAATGGAATATCAGAGCTTTAATTTGATGACTCAGTTTGAAGTTCTGCCCTCATAAGTCCCATCTTCTGAGTATTGGACATAAGCAGACAGGTGTACTTCAGTCTCTTGTGTTGACTAATGCAGCAATTATAACTCACTATAAAGGGAGGCACAAGGGCAGAGCCCATTCACCTTAATGATGATTTAAAAGTGAGACCTGTCGGTAAGGCACAGTTTATAATCCATAAGAGCAGAAATGTTTGGATGAACAAGAGGCAATGATTATGTTAAAGAAAAGAAAAAAAAAACAGACAAAAGATGTTGATTTGATCATGACAATACTGATCTTTGTAGTAATTTTGCCTGATTGACAACTATAAGACAAAATATGTGTGAATGGAATTTCATTCTTGTTTGAGAAATAGGTTAAACTTATCCACCAGATTAGCTAATTATCCCAACACAAAATTGATAAAGTTAAAAGGGCATGCAAACGAATTTATATGTCCCAAGCTTTTTAGAACTGGAGAAAAAGGTTTCACCATGAATTATTTCTCTTTTCTAAAAAATGACCACAGTATAGTCACAAAACCCTGGAACTTAACAATAGATAAAGCATCCAGGTACCTAATATGGCTGAACAAATGTGCATTTCTTAATATCTGTTGCAAAATAATAATCTCATGAACTTTCATTTTCTAAAGTTAGTGTCTGCCTGAACATTTGAATCTTAAAGGTGATGATATTCACTACTAGAGTCTTGAAAAGGTTTCGGGTAATGAGCACAAGAAATGTAGAGTGATAGAAGTTTTTATTCTAAGACTTTATTTTGTATATTTTCTTTTCAAAATGTTATCATCGTATATTCAATTCCTTAAAATCCGGACATGGGAAACTATAGAAATGTGACCTATTATGTCTGTCTATTGCAAAGATATTTTTTTCATATTCCTCTTTATTGCCAATGATTTTTATGAATTTATCTTAAAGGACACTGAAAATTAGGTAAAACAAAATGATGCTCACTGTCCCCGTCCTGGGTTCCCAGTAGCTTCACTATATTTTCATGTGATTGTGAGCCTCCGCTAAAGTTAATTCCCTGACACTCAGGATGTTAAGTATTACGTTTGACATTTGATCAACCTTTCGCGAGATCTGAATGGGCCTGGTCACACCTATTTTATTTTGGCCTAAGTGTTTTTATTTGTTTAAGCTTAAATGCTTAAATGTCCAATGTCCTTAGAGATTTCAGTCATTGGTCATTCTATCCCATAAATTGTGGGTTTGATTATTACATTGGAAGTGGAGTTTCTTTTTTAACAGTTTAAGGATAATTGACATGATTCAAGTTAATTTTCTATCTTCTTTTGTAGTTCCGAAATAAAGTTACTTATTAAAGTTTGTGAGTGGGAGATAGAATTCAAACAAGAAAGATGCAGAGAATATGGGAAAGAGAGAAAATTTGTCTGACAGTTTTCTTTTTTGGAAAGACCTAAATGCCCACATTTAAAATATTGCTTATTATTAGTCCTTTTTTCATAGTTACTTTCGAATTTCTGTTTATTGCTTTTAATTTGAATGATGACAAAGGAAATTTTATTTCTTCAGAATGCTTATTAGATATGCTCCTCAATTTGCAATGAGGTTACATCCTGGAATCCATCATAAGTTTATTTTAGGTTGAGAATGCATTTAATCCACCTAATGAACATCCTAGCTTAGCCTAGCCCACCTTAACATACTCAGACATTAGCCTCCAGTTGGGCAAAATCATCCAGGTCACCCTGGTGACTGGTGACTAGGAGCTAAAAATCACTGCTGCTGCCCAGCATCCCAAGTATTGTACTGCAGCATCGGGCTGGCCTGGGAAAAGATGAAAATTCAAAATTCTTAATATGGTTTCTAGTGAATGTACATTGTTTTGACACCATTGTGAAGTTCAAAAATCATAAGTCAACCCATCATAAGTCAGGGACCATCTGAGATTCCCAGTGGGCATTGGTATTATAGAGATAAAAATCATAGAAAGACTACTGAATTCAATAAGGCTCCTAAGTGTGAAGAAAGAAGAGGGTTTTTTTATGGTAATTATGTGATAGGTAGATAAGCAAAATGAAGGCAATGAAAAAACCCTAAAATACCACCATTAGTATTTTGATGTACATATACTATTTCCAGTCTTTTTTCTATATGTGTACATGTGTATAACAGAAAGGTATTATACTATGTAGATGCTTTTGAGTCAGTTCTCAGTATATATTGAACATTAAATATCTTGAACAAGCTTTAGCAAATATGTCGTTATTTATTTAAATTGGTATTATATTATTGAACAATTTTTATTGTATTCTTGCTTTGATCCCCTACAACACCGCAAACATTAACCATTTTTGCTGGTAAAATTGCTGTCCACAATTGTACCCTAATGCTAAATAAATAGGAATGGAATTTCTGGTTCAAATAAAAACATATTTTAATCTTTGAGGTAATTGTCAAATCACTGTCTGGAGAGATTGCATGAATATACACTCCTACTAAGAGTATGTAAGAATGCTATTTCCAGGTGGTGCCTGTGGCACCAGCCCCATATACCCAGAGGTGGTAGGTTCTAAACCCAGCCCTGGCCAAGAAAAAAAAGGAAGAAAACAAACAAAAAAAAGAATGCTATTTCCAGAACTGAACAACACTGGGCATTATTATTTTACAAACAATCTTTGATTATTTAATAGGTAAAAATACCCTGATACATAATTCCTATTTTATTTATTTTATTTTATCATTCTATTTCTTGGACTGTGATAAGGCTGAACATTTAAAAATTATGTTTAGTGGCCATTTGGACTATTTCTTTTCTACTTCTTATCTTCATGCCCTGTTCTGTTTATTATTTTGTTATCAGTCTATATGAACACTTAGTATATTAAGGATATTAGCTCTTTTTTCTGTTCCAGATATCTTTTCAAGTTTTTCATGTTTTCTGTATTATTTATAGTGTTTTGATTGATTTATTTCTTTCATGAGTATAATGTTTAGAAAGGTCTTCCCTACTCTGAGATTATATTTTCAATGTTTCTTTTCTTATTTTTAATGTAAACTTTATCTGAAAGTTATTTGCCTGATTTGTGGAAGAGATTTATATTTATTTTCAAGTATTATTTTTCCCAAAATCATTCATTTAAAATCCTAAAGAGTATTTTTTATCAGAAAGTATTTTTTTAAATATTGAAATATTTCAAATATCTTTAGTTATATTGAATTTACAGGTACAGTAGAGAAAAACAGAGAACAATAAGATTTGTCTTTCTATTATAGTATAAAGGAAATGACAGGGGACTAGAAAGAATAGACAAAAAGGGAACATTGGCAGGGAAATAATAGTGTTTATTTGTAAGAGTTTCAAGGTTCAGAGGAGGCCTTGCTGGAGAAAGTTAGCATGCTCATAGCAACAGCTCTTTTTTTAGAAAGAGTCTAGTAGTCAAGATAGTGAAGTGACTATATGTGAAAACAGTAGGATCCATGAGATAGGCTTAAATAACTGGAAAAAAGAGAAGGAAAGAGTTGATATTAAAGGATATGATTGATAGGAAGTGGGTAGGGAAGGGCTCCCAGGAGGGAGGGAAGGGACAGCTTTCATAGAGCGGGCAGCTGCAGAAGGGCAGTGAGTCTGCACATTTACCCAGGCAGCATGATCCCTCCCCAAATGGGTCTCTCCCAGCTGGGAGCAAGCCACTTTCTCAAGGGGTGTTTTCTTGAAAGTTTGGGCCAAATATGTGGGTGTTCATTATACACAGGGGCACATTTTACATAGCAAAATGTGGTATTATTTCTGTATGATACTGTAGTTTTTTAAATTGTGAAAACAAGAGAAGTATATTTATTTTAATAATGTTATGACCAAAATTTAAAAAACATTTATTATTCAGCTGCAACATGGAAGGCACTCTACTTTGGGAGAGATAGTTCCTTTTGTCCTAAAGTTAATTTAATTGGGCAAATACCTATAAAATAACGATAGTACAAAACAAAATATGATAGGAATAATAAAAGAGTTATAAGCAAAAATGGCAAAGGAAACTCAGAGTGGGAAGAGATTGATTTTTGTTTAGTGGATAGGTTTTATTTAATGGGGTATCTCTTATGGTTTAATGTTTAACAATTATTTTGAGTCACTGGACCTCACCCACAGACGACTATAATCTGCAATTTTAAGTATAAAAAAATATTCATCAGAGTGGTCTATTAAACTACAAAATTTAAGACCTGGGAAGAATCACAGAAATCATCTAGGCCAACACCCATCATTTTACACATGAGGGCATGAGAATCACCAGTGATGTTTTTCCCCTTATACCAGACATCACTCACTTTGGTAAGTTACAAATCAAATGTCTGGTAGCACTTTAGTACATCTAATTTTGATTGCTTCACTTTCTCAATGCGACAACTTCAGAGATGTTTATTACATTGATTGCTTAAAATTTAGAAAAACCTTGACAGTGAATGTTTAGGGTATAGAGAGTTCTGCTTAAGATTAGTTTCATGTTCCAATTTGCTGAGGAATTAAATTCTTATTGTTATTGTTTTGAAAATGTTTCTAAAAGTTATTTAAAGCATAGGAAAGTTTTAGTATCTTTGTAAATAAACAATACATCATGTAGTTGAATCTCTCTTTGATTAAAGATGTAACTGTCAAACTCTGAAAATTTTTGAAATTTTGCTATGTCATCTTAATAACAAGGGATAAGGATCATACCCTTGCCTCTGGGACAAAGGCTGAGAAATCTCCCTCTTTTAATTCAAATATTTAATATAATTATGTTTTCATTTTCTCTGACATTTCTTTTAAATTATAAAGCAAAAATAATCTGGTTTTACATTGAATTGTTTCTCCAAAAATATTTTGGTTTACCAAAGTTGGGGAATATTTTTATAGTGTCTCTCTTAGTCCCTTCTCTAAATAGAGTTATTGTTTATATATGTAATAATAAGAGACTGAGCTCTAGATCAAATTACAGAGCCACTGCAAACCACTTTTATTTCAGACACTTAAGCATAAATCCCACTGTTCACATGTCAGGTCATGCATATGAAGGCTCTTACGAGGATAAAGACAGTTTGGTTACTGGGAAGAGCTCAGAAAGAACCAGCCCTGGGATTGTTCAGACTATAACAATTCAGCCATTGCTATTCCCAGGAAGAATTTCTATGTCCATATTTTTACCACTGAATCTGGAAGAGGGGAAAAAGAGAAATAGGGAGAAGGTCCTCAGAGTGTCAAATACATGAAGAAGAAAGATGAAGGAAGTAATATGTCTTAAACCAGACAGGAGAATGGAGAAACTGAGACAAGCAGATGCGTTGGTAGGACTGCAAAACCGTTTAAATGACTAGGGTGTGATTTCATCCTTCAGAGAGACCTGGGAAGGGATGATATGATGAGCAATAAGGATGCAACAGGGACCAAGTGTGAAGTCTGAAATCAGAGTTAAAGTCAGAAAGGACACTGGGAGGGTGATTAATACTTTTACTTTCATACATTCCACACTGAAGACTAGAGTGATACATCAAGGCTAAGTTTCTGAGGAGAGACGGTTGGCAATGAAAGAGGGGACAAAAAGTAAAAGGGCAGAGATGGCCCTGACCCCTGTGCAACAAAAAAACAGCAACACCTCCTGAATCACTGCTGGCTCTCCGGGCACCTGTGTTTAATTTGAAGGCCTCCATCCTTCTTACATTATGAGACCTAATGAGATCATGGCTGGAGGTAGTATGACTGCACTTTTTGTGACTGAGCTGTACACATTTCTGTTTTATCCCCTAATCTTAGTGATGAAATCACTGTTGCGAATTGAATCAGATTTTCACTACGTCTGGCATGCAAGTTATTATTCTCTGTACACATTTTCCTCCTTACCAAAAATAGTACTAACAACTTGGGATCATGTTCATCTGTGGAAAACAGAAAGGACAGAATATGAAAATCACTTTAAATCTCCTTTGGAAAATGACAAGAAAGAAATGTTAATGTCTGATTTTTTAAATTCAAGATTCAATTGGCATTCTTTAAATGAATTTTGGCTTGATATTTTGTAGATTTTGACAAAATATGTTTTAAGTTTGAAAAACTGGTTAACTATGATATTTCTAAATGCCAAATTTCCTCTATAAATAAACATAACACAAGTAATAATGAACAAAGGCCATGCGGCTTAGTTGGAGACTAGTCGTCTCCAATGTAGGCTACTAGTACTAGACTTTACTGAGGTATTATCTTCTATATCCAGTGGAGCTGTGCTCACAGAAATAGTGAGAAATTTGTCCTTAAGCTTTTCATATTCTTCTGGGTAGTCTCCCACCCAAAACTGTGAGCATGTCCATTGATTAATTATAAATCATAGCTGCTTAATACATTAATATAATTATGGAGTGAAAAAAATATCTGGTACCCCCATGCTTGTGACCTTGATTATACTATTTGGCAGTATTAACAAAGAAATGCAGTTGAAATAGCATTTGATGGGGAGATCTAGCCCTGGATCCATCATTGCTCTTTTTCATGATTTTGGAGACGTGGCTTTCTAACACTGGGTCTTACTTCTGTAAAACAGAGTACGATATGTAGAACAGAGTAGGCATTCAGAATATCCTTGCTGGCTCGGCGCCTATAGCTCAACCGGCTAAGGCGCCAGCCACGTACACCTAAGGTGGTGCCTTTTTACTTTCTTCCATAAAGACATGA
>NW_003852412.1:1430476-1450623 GCF_000181295.1 Otolemur garnettii | reverse complement strand
AAAAAAAAAAAAAAAAAAAAATATCCTTGCTAAATTAAATACAATAATATATCAGTCAAGACTCTGCTTGCAAATAACACAACTCCAATTTGTGCCAGCTTCTCTCTGCACGTCAGCCTTATGGGACAAAGCTGAGAGAAGCATAAGGGTGGAGCGAGCTTGGGGAATGGTTAGGGATTCAGGGACTCAGACACCATCGAGACTTTCACATCAGCTGATTCCACTTGACAGGGAATGTGGCCACTGCAGCTGTAGTCAAATCTCCTCATACAGCTTTATGACCAGAAAGGAAAGGGTCCTTTTGCTCTAGTTGAGATAAAGAAATAAAAATTCTAAAGCAGCATCCTCATTGGCTTGATTTAGATCATGATTCACATCCCTTGGAACAACGGATAAGTCCAGGAGAGTGAGTCCTTCAGAAGTACTACTTCCCAAAAAAACTCTAAAATTATATATATATATATGTGAATTTATGGAAAAGGAATGATATACCTGATGTGAGAGGTATTCATTTTGTTAACACATTTGAGTTTCTTCTCACATTAGCAGTGTTGAAGCTGTTTGGAGCAGCAAAAGGGCCAAAACAAGGGCTCTCCATATTTTCATAGGGCTGGCTCTGCTCTTACTGAAGGTGTTTTCAGACTCCCAAGTCTTCAGGATGGATACCTGGGCTTTCTGTGTTCCTTTAAGGACATTAAAGTCCTATCTTTATAGAAATACATTTCTGGAAATGGGAAAACAAATCCCATCTCCTTTAGGGTGATTTTAGCACAAAACCCTTAATTATGGGTAATCATTATGTAATAATAAAAAAAACACTGTATCTTATTTGTTATATGCCAGACACTACATTAGAAGCATGCAGTAGTATACTGAAGCCAGCTAGGACTGGTTCATGAAACCCTGTCATTAGCATATCTTCTCTTGTTTATGTTTATCATCTCATGCTAATAGCTTAAAATTGGCCCCAGTGAGGTTTTTATGCCACAGTAGTTGGCAAACACCACAAATCAGATCTCCCACCCCCCATGGAGAGCCAGTGAAACGTTTCACAGAACACCCTGGGAGCTTTACTACCTTATGTAATCTTCATGATGGTTTCATGACACTGATAATTGTTATCCCCATTAGAAATTAAGGTGGCGCACAACTAGCACTTTGGGAGGCCAGGAATTCAAGACCAGCCTGGGCAACATAGCAAGAACCCATCTGTACGAAAAAGAAAACAAAACAAAAACCACAGAAAAATTACCTGGGCATGGTAATACAGGCCTATAATCTCATCTCCTTAGGAGACTGAGGCAGGAGTACTACTTGAGCCCAGAAGTAGGAGTTTGTAGTGAGCTATGATCGTGCTACTGCATTCTACCCAGGGAGACAGAGCAAGACCATGTTTCAAGAAAGAGAGAAAAAGAAGATGAAAGAGAGAGGGGAGGGGGGTAAGGGGAGAGGAAAGGAGGGGGCACGGGAGGGAGAGGAGAGGAGAAGCCAGAAGGGAGGGGAGGAGGGGAGAGGAGAGAGAAAAGAAAGAAAGAGAAGGGAGGGAGAGAAGGAGCAAAATCAAAGAGGTTTAAAAACAGTGCACTGCTTGTTTGAACCTGGTTTATGGCTGCCTGCTCCAAAGCCCATCAAAGCTCCTATGCTACTTTCAGAAAGCAAATGGTGAATAATCTTTGGTTTAGCAGCTCTCCCTTTGCCATTTGTCCTATCAGCCAACACTGAAATGTCAGCTCTTCTAGGAAAAGGGTGTGGGCCATCAGTGAGAGTGCCCTCTCTCAGCTGAAAATCTTCAGATGCAGCAAGGAAATGATCTTCTGTGTTTCTCCCACTTCCTGCTGCAGGTGGTTCATTGGGGATTGGTTGGAGTGCAGCAAGACTTGTGACGGTGGAATGCGCACAAGGGCAGTGCTCTGCATCAGGAAGATTGGACCTTCCGAGGAGGAGACACTGGACTACAGTGGTTGTTTAACACACCGGCCTGTCGAAAAAGAGCCCTGCAATAACCAGTCATGTCCGCCACAGTGGGTGGCTTTAGACTGGTCTGAGGTAAGGAAACCTGAGACTGTAGGTGTTAAGTGTCTTAACTATCAATACCATTTAATAGTAAAGGCACCTGAGCAAGTGAGCCTCTCAATACTCAACTAACAATACATTTAGTCATGTTACTATTTACCAGGATATAAGGGTTTTGGGGGATCAAGGAAATGCATGAGAAATTAGTTATCAATTTGATTAAAAAGAAGTCTAAAGTGAATTTAAAATAACAATTTAGTGAGTATCTATAGAAGTGAGTTTTCTCCTTCTTACTACTGAGCAGCATCACAAGTTCAGAATTAGGGATATATTGATTAATACTTGAAACTCAAAAGAAGAGCCAAAAACCTTTCTTACCCTGAAATTTATTGATGACCTGGAATGACTTTTTCTAGGATCTCATTGGAAGGCACAAATTTTCTTATGTCTTTTCAAGTAATATAACAGCTTAATTACATAACTCTTAGGTAAGAATATTTATCAATTCATCATCACCTGTGATATATCTATGTATACATATTTTAATTGCTTCCATTGCATCTGTGGAAGAAATAATGGAGCTGAGGTTTATAAAATGTCAAAAAGTCAAATTGAGAATTTACCATTACCTTCACTTAATAATCAGTGAGGAATCAGATAAAGTTTTTCTGCATATATGTGTACAAAATAGCCTAACATAATCCAGAGGCACTCAGAAAAATTATTAAAAATGAGATAAGAAGTAGCTAATTTTTGATTTCTCAGTATGCATGAGACATATACATACATATTCTTACTATACCCATACCATTCTTCACATTTCCCCGAAGAAGAACTGAATCCTTCTGAATTGTTGCTCAGTGTTAGAAAGAAGGAGCCGAGCTGTGGTTCGTGCCTGGAGTCCCAAGTACCTGGGAGGCTGAGGTAGGAGGATCATTTGAGTCTAGGAGGTCAAGACCAGCCTGAGCAATATAGAAGGATACCATCTCTTTTAAAAATAATTTTAAAATGCCAAGAGCTGGCTATATAAATGTAACTAGAGATAATTCTTTCAAGTTAGCAAAACAGGATGCGTTTCAGACTCTATTCTAATATATCCTGCCAAAAATATTGTGGTATTTGCTCTGGGTATTTCCCGTAATCTCATAAATTTGTCAAAAAACAAACAAAAAAATGAATCCTTGTTCTTTAAAAACCTCTGAATGTAACTATTCATTCTTACTTATTTTGCTGGAGACATGTGACTAAAAGGTGGACTGTGTTTAAGATAGTACATGCATGAGGCAGCGCCTGTAGCTCAGTGAGTAGGGTGCCAGCCACATACACTGAGGCGGGTGGGTTCAAACCCGGCCAGGACCAGCTAAAAAAACAATAACAACTGCTACAACTACAAAAATAGCCAGGCATTGTGGTTGGCACCTGTAGTCCCAGCTACTTGGGAGGCTGAGGCAAGAGAATTGCTTAAGCCCAAGAGTTTGAGATTTCTGTGAGTTGTGATGCCACGGCACACTAACCAGAGCAACAGCTTGAGACTCTGTGTCAACAACAACAAAAGAATAATAAGATGGTACCCGGGAGTTGTGACCAACTGCGATTACCTGTGGGATCTTTGGCAGGAATTGGGAGTCTTCTAAGTTTCCTGACATAGTCCAGCTTCAGTAATGACATGCTACATACGTAAATTTTATTTGTAGTTTCAGTCAAATGTAGAGATAATCTTGACATTATTCAGTCAGTGGTTATGGAAAACACTGTGGACTCTTCTGTTATGGATGTGTGTTAATGCCTAGATTCATTTGAAAGATGAATCCACTGAGAAAGAATAGACATTCTACAGAGTTATACACATGTTAATACCCAAGAGCCTTATAGAAATCCATAATATTTATTGATGATAACTATGAGAAATTTATTATGGGAAAATCATAATGCAAGACCTGATGATTGACTACAACAGTTTTAGAGTTTCATATCAAGTCAGTAAGTTTAATGCACCTTATGGAATCTCCATGACAGTTCATGACAGTTGTATGAGTGCTTACTAAATCCATTGGGATAGGCACTGTAAGGAATATAAAATAATCCTATAACCTGAGAAAATAAAAAAATCCATGAAACAATCAGAGAATAATACATATAAGTTAATGTTTAATAAAACAGTGAGTTGTGAGGTATAAATGTATAATTAATGTAGAAATTGAGGGCTAAGAAGCTCAGAGTAGCCTGGAGTAGGATCAGAAGGCTTTTTATTTGTTTTTTGGGGTTTGGTTTTTTTGAGACACTCTGTCACCCTGATTAGAATGCTGTGGTATCATAGCTCACAGTAACATCAAACGTCTGGGCTCAGGTAATCCTCTTGTCTCAGCCTCCTGAGTAGCTGGGACTACAGGTGCCCACCACAATGCCCAGCTAATTTTTCTACTTTTTTAGTAGAGACGAGGTTTTGTTTTTGCTCAGACTATTCTTGAACTTCTTTTTTTTTTGAGACAGAGTCTCAAGCTGTCACCCTGGATAGAATGCCATGGCATCACAGCTCACAGCAACTTCCAACTTTTGGGCTCAAGTGATCCTCTTGCCTCAGTTTTTCTATTTTTAGTAAAGATGGGGTCTTGCTAGTGCTCAGGCTGGTCTCAAACTTGTGAGCTCAAGCAATCTACTGGCCTCAACCTCCCAGAGTGCTAGGATTACAGGCGTGAGCCAAACAATACACCATCCTCGGCCTCCCAGAGTGCTGGGATTACCAGCGTGAGCCACAGTGCTTGACCCAGAACCTTTTTAGTTGATGAAAGTTGAACAGAATTGGCATAGAATTTGAAGCAAATATTAGGGAAGCTAGGGAAAATATTCCTGAAAAAAAAAAAAAGAAACAACAGAAACACAAGATTGTGTGAGGAAAGCAGTGTTGGAGAAAAGGGTTGGTTTTTTAAGAATATATGAAAGATTGAATAAAGTAGTGATAGGTACTAGGAAGGCTTGAATACAGAGATCTCTATACCACATGATAGAGAGAAACTAGACGAAACCTCTGTCAACTACTAGAATATCAAAACTTTCTCATGTACAGACACAATTCACATTGATTTTCTGACTTATACTTTTCTGTATCATTATGTATTTTTTAAATAAAACAATGAAATATAATCACCTTGGGAGATATTTTATGTATTATTGATATACAGGCAGTCCGCAGGTTGCGAACAAGATAGGTTCTGTAGGTTTGTTCTTATGTTGAATTTGTATGTAAGTCAGATCAGGTGCAATGATGTGTATCTATTACCTGTAATAGCCATTGTTCACAAGTGCAAGTTGTATGTAAGTCAGATGTTTATACTCAGAGAGTGCCCATATTTCCATTCCTAATGCCATTTGGGGGTTTTCTTCTGAATTCACCTTCACATAGGTTGTATTTACCCTGCTCCAAGAATTTGATTCTTACTTATCTAATCTTTGAGTAACTCCCTCAAATGGATCTAGGAGGCTCTTAGGCATTCCTAGAGACTGCCTGAAGACATATGTGCATGTATAAGCTGAGGAGACTTTTAATCACATTTCTGCTATCTTCTTTGAGATAGCTGAGTGGAAGTTTAGGGGAAAGAAGTGGTGCTGAGGGGGTGGAATCTACTCCAGATAAAGCATTGGTCAACCACAGACAACCCAGGAAAACTATCCTGGGCTCAGCGTAGGTCAAAAAATGCTACCATCGTTGTCTCAAAGGTTCTAGTAGTACACCATCTTTACCACCACCATCATCCTTTGTTCAAAAGGAAAGATGATTTTTACCCCATACAGTCTTCCCTGTTTATTTTCCAGAGTGTGAGTGGCACTTTCATGCTTCCAGGAAGCCTCCTCTTCCTTAGATAGCTTAAAAATAAAGAAGAATAAATAGCATTCAATTGAACAATGTCCGAGTATTAATGGAGAAGAAAGTGAGTACAAGGAGCCTATTCTTCCCAGCAGCGTGGAACACCTCCCACTAATGAAAACAGGAGGTCCCAGCAGAAGATCAGACAATGTTCAATCTCTTTCAGTTAACCTTTGCAAATATTTCACACAATTTTTTTGACACACCCATGAAATCTTCCCTCCTGTTTCTGCCCCCTCCTCACTTCCAACTATCAGCTGTCTGAGCTCTGGTAATCTCAAGGGTGAGGTTCAACTGGTAAAAACATGTTGCAGCATGAGGAATTTACTCTTTGACCCTTTTCTTTTCTTTGCTGGCTGCTCTAATATAAAATTTCCATTGTTGTAAAGCCAGCATCAGTGAAACTTCCCCAGTGCTTATGGCAAAAAAAAAAAAAAAAAAAAAAAGCCAGATTACCTTGGTGGAAAATGGCTCATCGGCAGCCCCAGCTTTCCCAGTTGTTATAATCTACCCTCACCCTTGGGATCACCTAGGCTATGTTGGACATTAAATGGGGATTTTTGCCCTCACTTGGCCAGTAGCTCTTGAAAGCATTGCTGCAGACAGTGGATGGGCTCCAGCAGTCCTAACCCATTCTTTTGATGTATCAGAATAGTTCTTTTTACTCCCACAGAGTACCCTTGAAAAAGGTCTGTTTCTTTTACTTATTCTTGGACAAGTAGGTAACTGGCATCATGGTCAACTGAGCTTATAGGATTTACGTTTAGGTTGCATTACTTAAGAAAAGTGGGAGAAAATATTTACCTACAAGGAGCTGTGTTTTGTTTGAAAAGACAAATATATACTCCTAGGTTCTATTTCGGTCCTATGACTGAGTAAATTAAACCCACCTTGTCAGGGAGAACTCAACAGGCTAATCCCCAAATGTTAATATTCTTATCCTTTACAAGTGAGGGCCAAATTGTTTTCCCTGGTGTGGTTTCAAATACTTCTTTTCTACAAAATATGTTTTTGTTTCTTCTTAATCATGGAATGTTAAACTAAAGCATAAATGCATCCCCTCATAAAAATCACCTCCTATGTCCTACTGAGATGAAAACAAAAACAGATGGTCTAGTCAGATTTTAAATAATTATATGAATAAAAGAGGGAAAAGGAAAAATAGATATTTACCTGCAATGAGGACAAATAGTGAGAAATAATTTTACTAAATAATAGAGTGTCCACTGAATATTTCCCACCCAGCAATCTAATGGTTTATTATAAGAGGAACAGGATGGATTTTGACATTTACAAATATTCCTTAATCTTACAAAGTAAATTTTTATTTTTGAACTAAGTATTCTAAGATTTATTATTACTACTAATAGATTTTGCAGCAGACTCAAAATTTGTGAGAAAACATAACCTTTATGTGGGTATAAACCAATGATTATCTCTAGAGAATGCTCTGAATCATTCATAATTAAATTAATGTCTAATTTAATTAATGTCATATACCATGGTTACATCTGGCTTAATTTTTTTTGAGATTAAATAATAATGCGACAGAAATGTAGTTTTCAGTTATGCACTATTTTGAAAATCCAGTTAATTATCTCTTTGTGTCTACTATTATAGAATAGAATATCCTGCCCAATTCAGTGAATTTTGGGATGTAATTTTCTAAAATGATTTCTTGCCTAGGTAGATGGCATTGTCTGTTTAACTTTGAACATAGCTGCATGTTGTCCTACAGAGGGTTTGTGTCTATTTACATTTATCTTTATTGTAGTAGAACACAACCATCTGGATTTAACTGTACTTCTTAGAATTTCAGTTTCCTCACCTGTAAAATGGATGTGATAATAATAATAGTACTTACTTCAAGGAGTTTCTGTAAATAGGTAGATTATTACATGCAAAAGATTTAGAACCCTGCCATTAATCAATATGAGTGCTACTTTCTCTTCTTAATCTTCTTATTATCAATCATATCTGTATTGTTTTATTGTTTTGGCTTTTGTTTCCTGGGGACTTTCTCAGACTCAGATAAATGAATTGTCTGCCTTTGCCTTGTCTCATCTCCTAATTGTGAGCAGGACTTAGCATATGTTTTTAGGAAAGGCTGCTAGATATTACTACATTCTTAAAACAGTAACAGAAGCTTCTTGCTACTGGAAAAAGATATTAGAATAAGCAAGACACATATGTCTGAGCCTTTGGTGTACATACACATGATTTTGAAATGTAAAGGAGGCAGGAGAATGGCATCAGGGCATTTTTCAATGAATGCTCTTCAGTTAGAAAACTAATCATAGCCTCAAAGTACAAAAACTTAGTTCCCTATACACCCCACGTGTTTCTGCCTGTCTACTTAAAGTGCTATGATATAAAGTGGCCTTCTGTCCTCTTGTACTTCACTTCAATTTCTTTTTATACTAATTAATATTTTTATATATTCTCATGAATTTGTTTCTGCCAGTACTAAAAATAGCCTGTGACGACAATAATAATAAAGGAGTGGATAATGAGTCGGTTCTAAAGTATACGTGAGAGGGCCTAGGATTTAGTTCCAGTTCTACCATTTTCTACTTGTTTATTCTTAAGTTGCTTAAGCTTTTTTTTTTATCTGTAATAGTTCTCAAAAAACTTGTTCAATAATGTATTTGAAAGTATTTTGTGAACTTTAAATCTCTAATGGAATGGAAGTTACTAGTGTTATTATTACCAGTAATAATGTTAAGCATTAAAAAAGTGGCAGAAATCCTCAAAGGCTTTGGCTTGGAAGATGGAGGAGGCATGGTGTGACGGCCAGGGGAGAAGACACAGTGGTGCTCAAGAGACTTGGATCGGGGGTTTGTTCATTCTACACAAACTATTACATGTTTGACTAATTGTTATATAAGGTGATAGGTTTGTTATGAGTAGTAAATTAGAAAATATATGCAAAGTATGTAATATAATGCCTAATAATCAGGAAATGCTTAGTAACAGTTAGCTTTAGAATGACTTCACCATTTAATATCTTGTGATTTTCTATTGATCAATGATTCTGTTTCCTCATTTTAAAAACAGAATAATAAGTGTCATCTCTCAGGCATTGTTAAGGACTATATAAACTATAACACCTTGCACAGGACGTAGTGTGTACATTGGTTAGTGCAGCAGCAGCAGCAGTATTTGCTTTGTGCCCAGCACCAGACTAGCACTAGAAAATACTGCAAGTTACTTAATATGGCTAGAATAGAGAGAGATCAATCTGAAGAGGTAAGAGAACCTCACTATTGGGGTGTAACAAGAGGTAAGCAACCTTAGTATGGGGGTGTAGCAATCTTACTATTGGAGTGTAGTTTGAATTTTTATCCCGAAGGCAATAGTGAGCCATTGCAGGACTTTTTTTAAAATAAAAAAATATATAGTCAGAGTTGTGCTTTAGGAAGATCCTTCTGACTAAAGTTCATAGAGAGTGGATTGGAGTGCGGCAAGAGCAAGAAACAGAAGACCTGTTAGAAAGCCACTGCAAAGTGGGAGATGATGTTTGTCTGAGGTAAGGCTGGTGGCAATGGAGATGAAATCAACAGATGTAAGAGAGATTTAGGAGTTGTATTAATAAGACCTAGTGGTTGTTATGACAGGTAGTGTGAGGTGGCAGCAGGATATAAAGACATTGATTTGACTCTTAAAAGGAATCAGAGATTTCTGTCTTGATCTTAACTCCATAACTAAAGTCTCTTCTGGAACCATGTTGGAAAAACTGTATATTATCCTCCTTCAAAATGCAAACCTTAATAAAACCTTCTCTAAGTTGAAGGAAATATGGTATATTCTGTTATTGCATTCATTGTGATAAAGAGGTTGCATGGAATCCTTGATTTTCACCCAGAAAAGTTAGTATTTTTCTCTTTCTATGGCATATTCCAGGCTCAAGGGTGACCCCTAACAAAACCACTCAGTCTCCTCTTATAATGCATCTTGATTTACCTAATCAAAACCATCGTTGTTCCAGATAAAGAATAGCATGTATTTATTGAATACTTACTCAAAGCTTCTGCTGCATCCTGGGGGTTGGGGTGTGTGTGTGTGTGTGTGTGTGTGTACATGCATGCACACAGGTGAAGCAGAAGTGGAGTAATTTTAAGGAGCTATAGTCTGGTAGAAATGAGATGACATGTACATAATTATAAAATAGGCTGATGGTGATTAGAGGCACAATAATTTATGTAGTCTTTTATGGTATTTTTAACCTTTGTTTACATGTCTGTCTCCTAAATAAGCTCCTTGAGAGCAGAGACTATCTTGTTCATTTGTATACTTCCCCAACCTAGTATAGGTCCTGTAGGAGATCTGGAAATGTTTTTTTAGTGAAAGGTACAGACGCAGTGTTTCCAAAAGTTGTGGGTAAGGCCCTCATTTGTCTAAGACAAGATGTTCAGATTTTATGGAAGGGTCCAGGCATACAAGGGGAAAAGCTGGAAGATTTTAGTGAGGAAACTGTATTAATTTTGTGACTTTTAGAAATACCTAGAGATGAGATACTTAAGAAAGTTTTGGTATAAGAAGAAGCATCTTTCTCTGAGTATGCATAACAAACTGACCCAGTTCTAAAGAACAAGTCTTTTATATTTGTAACTGATAGGGAAAAGTCCAGAAATTTTATGTGCAATAAACCTTCACCTGTGACCAAGTATTCTTAGCTACCACCCTATGAGAACAGTTGATCTAAATCAACCCTCAACCTGCTCCACAGAGACAAGTTCTTGTGGTCTTCTAATAACATAAAAATTCTTTTAGAAGACTACACCCAGCAAGTAGGAAACCAAGGATTCCACATTCCAGAAATTAGCAAAATCTTATCACAGCCGAATGAGGCCAAGGATAGGGAGGAATAGAGGAATCAACCTATCCCCAATAAAGGAAGAAAGTAAGTTAGCCAAGAAAAGCAAACACTGTATTTAGTGCTTAAAGGCCTTAGGGAAAAGATAAAAGTACTTCTACTTAAAAATTTGTAAGGAATTTCATATCTGAGAGATTTTGCCTGGAACTTAGTGTGTATATAAACATACACATTATATTTACTTCAAGAAAGACTTTCCTCAGATTGTCCTGGTTATTAATTACTATTTGTTTCATTTCCAGTGTACTCCAAAATGTGGTCCAGGATTCAAGCATCGGATCGTTCTGTGCAAGAGCAGTGACCTTTCTAAGACATTCCCAGCTGCCCAATGTCCAGAGGAAAGCAAACCTCCTGCCCGCATCCGCTGTAGTTTGGGCCGCTGCCCTCCCCCTCGCTGGGTGACAGGAGACTGGGGCCAGGTAAAGCATTTGTAGTGAAGCCTTTTTTGCTGCACAGCACCTTAAAACACAAACCCAAAGTTTCTGATTTGGTCATTGTAAGGGCCCAAGAGATGAATAACAATTAACACATAGAAATCTAGGTAAAACGTATGAATATGACACAACGGGTAAACTGCAGTGGCCACACGTGGACACACACAATCAACCAACGTTTCCCCCATATCTATATACTTCTCACATTTACCTTCCTTTTTGGATTTAACCATTTTCGTTAAAATTAAAAGAGAAATAGTCTAGATGGCCAGAGATTTGAACAAACTACCAAAATGTTAGATTCTAGACCCAGCTCTCTCAATTAAATCAAGGACACATCAGTTAATACCAGTGTCTTAATTTTCTCATTCACAAAATAGAGATAATTACTCTTAACTTACAGAAAAGTAATAAAGTTTTTAGTTAACTTGATAATGTGATTGATAATCTTTGAAATATTAGTCATCTATTGTTTAATCGATTCATTTTTTTCTAATGGATACTATGAATTTAGAAACAAGTATATAGGACTTTTAGTATGTATTTTTATATTAAGATATTTTTATTTTATGCTCCAATTCCTGTTTTTTTTTCTTCTTTCTCATCTATTTTTAAATTGTGTTATCTTGCTATAGGACACCATAAATCCTATAAAAACAAGTTGGTTCTCACCACAAAAATGATAACTTTGTGAAGTAATGTATTTATCAATTAGCTAGATTTAGTCGTTCCATAATGTATATAGTTTAAAACATCATGTACATGATAAACACATACAAGGTTATCTACCACTGTTTTTAAATTTTAAAAAGTAAACCAAGTTGATATATTTGGATGAAAGGAAAATTAGTTATTATTCTTCTAAATGTCAAAGAGGAAATCTACTTGGTTACATTAAAAAATAATTCCCCAGAAAGCAAATTTCCAGCTAGTCATTGCCTTTATCCTGTGGTCTCATAATTGGCCATATAGCTAGTAATTTTCTAATATTTGAGACCCACATAAATCATAATGGTATATAACTATACCAGTATAATTTTGTTTGTACTATAGGCCTGGCATTATTACACTCATTAAAAATAGCATTTCATAGACTAGCTACCAAAATTCTAGCCAAAATTCAATACTGCTGTAATATAGCAGTATTTGTATACCTCTTTTGTTTCATTTGAGAGAGGCCAAAGACTTTCAGCATCCATTATGGTAAGTAAATATATTTGTCTTGTGGGGAGACAAAAGAAGTATGATTGTAAAATAATTAATACTTTGCATCTCAACAGCAGTATTTAGTTTAATTTACAAAATGCTCCAGTGGAAGGTTAACCATCATACGCAATTAAGTGTCAAAATGGATTTCACTGTAGAAGTGATGATAGTTCACTGATAGTTTCACAGTACATAATTGATATTATACTATTAAAGACTTGATATAGACATGTTCTCATGATTTTTATTTTAAACCAGACAGGCATTTTCTTTTTCATATATTTTTTGTTGTAATACACAGTAACATAAAGCTCAATTGAAATATGTATTTTACTGACTTGGCCAAACAAACAATTGTCACTTTTAGATTATTCTTTTAAATGGAATCAAAATCTTTTTCTTCCCATCTGTATTTCAACCTAGTTTCCCAAAATTCAAAATAACCAGTTAAAATAGATTTTCAAAGATGCTTTAATAGATGTTTATAGTGTATTTATTTGTCATTCTGTATTAGAAAATTTAAAAAATGTGTCTTCGTGAATATCTTTATGAGTCCTGAAGGTGCTTTGAGAGTTTTTCAAACAAATCCTACAGGGCTTCTATTGGTTTACCTTGTAAACATCACCATCCCCTGTCTTGACACCAGTTAACTCCTCCTGCCTTTGACCCTAAATCTCACAGGCTTTCTAGTATTCTGGACTGCAGACCCAAAGAACAGACCCAGCTCTATTCTTCAACTGGGACAGCTGATCAGATTCAGCTGAAACTAAGCCTTCCAAGGAGTGACTTCAATCCTAAAGTAATTGAATCCCTAACAAATGAAAAGGAGAGGGAGACATGCTGATTGGCTAACGCAAGAACATTTCTCAGATTTGTAGCTGATCATACCTTAGAAAACTCATGAACTTATTTAACTTCATGAAACAAAAAAGAGATATAGGTCATACTCTATCCCTTGGACTGTAGTAGAGTGGCATGATCATCATGCATTTGGCTACAATGCTTGGGCTCCTGTGATTCTCCCACCTCACCCTCTGAAGGAGCTGGGACTATAGATGTGTGCGACACATCCAAATGGTTTGGGGGGGGGGTTGTTTTGTTTTTATAAGACATAGGGTTTCCCTGTGTTGCCCAGATTGGTCTCAAACTCCTGGTCTCAAGTGATCCTCTTGCATGGGCATCCCAAAGTGCCGGAATTACATGTGTGAGCCACTGTACCCAGCCTCTTTTTTTTTTTTTATTAAATCATAGCAGTGTACATTAATACTATCATAGAATACTGTGTACTGTTTCTGTATACAATTTGAAATACTTTCATCCAACTGGTTAACATAGCCTTCATGTCTTTTTCTTAGTTATTGTGTTAAGACATTTATATTCTACAATTAGAGAGATTCACTTTTTTTTTTAAACTGACCCCCATCACCAATTCCCATAGCAGTCACTACTATTAAACTGAACTACTAGTTTGATCAGATGCAGAGCATTCTGAGAGGCCATCAGGTTATTTACCTGCATGCCTATAACAAACAAGAAGCACGAGTGATGTCCTAGCCCTAGACCAGTGGTTCTCAACCTTCCTAATGCTGCAACCCTTTAATACAGTTCCTGTGGGTCGCAGGTTAAGAACTGCTACCCTAGACATTATTGTGTTATACTTCATCACAGGGTTTTATCATTATATTCCTGCTATAGTTTACCAGACTTGATTGGAATTGTTGGAGTGATAGCCCAAGAAATCTCCGTCTGTTTTCTTCTAGACTATAATCAGTCTATTTTCTGGGATAATACACAACACTGGCCTTGAGTTCGTAAATCAGTTTCATACTAGAATGACCTAACCAATACCTTTCAAAGATGAACCACATATGGAATTTAAAAGTTAATATATAGTGTATGCAAAATGACATAGTATCTATTATTTTTTACTTCCTGAAACTTACTGAGATTACTGTTTTATTTCTCTGTGTCTTTGAATTCAGTGTTCTGCTCAGTGTGGCCTTGGACAGCAAATGCGAACCGTGCAGTGTCTCTCTTACACTGGACAGGCATCAAGTGACTGTCCAGAAACTGTTCGGCCTCCTTCAATGCAGCAGTGTGAAAGCAAATGTGATGGTGCCCCCATATCCAATACTGAAGGTGAGTTTTCCACGGAGAAGGGCTTGTTATCTCTGATAATTCACCTTCACTGTCCTCAGGGCTTGGAGGGCCTTTTAAACCCACTATGGTAGTATCATCTGTATAGAGCATCTATGAAAGCTACAGCCATTACTATGTGGTCATCAAGAAACCTAAGTTTTTTCCTTGTTAAGTCCTTAATAACCTAAATGACCTTGTTAAGTCACTTAACCTCTCTGGAGCAAAGTTTACTTACCTATAAAATGAGAAATTGGAGTGGATAATCACTAAGGTCATGTCCAAGTATTTTGTGTTTGACCTATACTAAGAATCTAGAGATTATTTCTAATGAATCACTCTTAATGTGAAAACTTCTGTTTCTTTTTTGATATGACATGATCTCTGTCATCATGAAGATTAAATTTATGCTTGTTATACATATGACAAAAATGTGTTTGAAACTACTAGCATTTTAAATGCTAATTTTCTTATTGTAGAAAAATAGAAAAAATAATTATGTAGCTATTTATAAAGGAGGACAAAAGTCTTTGTGCTCTGAAATTTGTTTTTATATGTTGGGAAATCCCTTTATTAATAGCAGACACCAGCCCAAATCCTGATTTTGCTTATCTCTTATTTAAATAAAAGTGCTTTATTCATTTGGGCATTCATTAGAAATTTCTTAAATGCTACTGTGTGCAAGGCACAGTGGCAGAAATTATAAGGAATGTTGAGACAAATATGGCATAGCCTGGAAGTTCAGACTGCCCTCTCCTATGAAAATAGAAACATGATCAAATACACGCACATGAACAATACCTGAAGCCACAAATTTATTTATTTATTTATTTATTTTGGCCAAGGCTGGGTTTGAACCCACCACTTCCGGCATATGGGCACCCTACCCTTTTGAGCCACAGGCGCCGCCCTGAAGCCACAAATTTAAATGATGAGAAACCTACTGGGCCCTGCCAACCCCCAAAACCAAAAAACTATCATGAATATGTAATCAAATAATTTGGTAATATTTTTCAAGTAAAAACGATGTGCTTATAAACCTGTTCAAGAGAGATCTATTCCTTTGATCAGATCCTTGTAACTCAAAGGATTTTTAAAAATTATATTCACTATTTTAAAATATTTCCTTAAGAATTTTGCTTTAGGAAGAACAATCGTCTTGTATGACAAGATCTAAACACATTATATCTTTGCAAATTGCATTTTATATACAATTTATATGAACCCCACAGACAAGAACTTATTGTACATGTAATTTAGTTTTTTTTTTTTTTTCCTTTTTTTTTTTTTAATTGAATGGTAACTGTGTACATTGATGCACTTTGGGGGTACAGTGTGGTGTTTTCATAGAAAATCCAAGAGTAATTTAGTCTTTTAAAGAAATATTGCCTTATCCTATGCAATTTTAATTATAAAATCTCTGGCTCAAGTGCCACTTACTTCTTTTTTTGTCCCTGTAGTAAGGAACATTCTAGAAATCTAGCATTTCCTTTTTTGATAAGGGCTCAAAATTTATGACAAACAGAAATATTTTTCCTAGAAGTACTATGTCTTCTAAATCATCTTATTAAAAAGCCTCTCTTGGCGGGGCACAGTGGCTCACTCCTGTAATCCCAGCACTCTGGGGGGGCTGAGGTATGTGGATCACCTGAGCTCAGAAGTTCAAGACCAGCCTGAGCCAGCACAAGACCTCATCTCTAAAAATAACCAGACATTGTAGCAGGTGCCTGTAGTCCCAGCTACTTAGGAGGCTGAGGCAAGAGAATTGCTTGAACCCAAGAATTTGAGGGTTCTATGAGCTGTGATGCCATGACACTCTACTGAGGGCAACAAAATGAGATTCTGTCTCAAGAAATAAATAAATAAATGAATAAATGCCTCTCTTCTATAAAGCTTTAGTAAACATCCATGAATATTTACAAAGAAAAAATAACTGTGAAAAAAAGACTGCAACAAACAACTTTTATCTATTGTAAGTTATTAGCAATCAATCATATGGGTTTGGGGGTCTATTTTTCTTTCAGAATTTGAAAATAAAAGGTTAAGGTGGGAGACAGGATACAGTTATCACCTTAAACTACTCTATGTTGGATATTATGGTAGGCCTTTTATTATCTATCACATATATCTTATATAATCTTGACAACAGTCTTCTGAGAATTGGTATTACTAATGAGGAAAGTGAGAGACAGAGTGGTGTAGTGACTTGGACAAATTAAAAGACTAGAAAGTAGTATAGTCATGATCTGAACCTGGACTTGGCAAAGCCCAACTACACTTCAATCTCAACTACATTTAAATGCTATTCTTAATTAAATCTTTAAAGTAGAGTGTTTTGAGATGAATATAGAGTTTCTCCTTATAAAGTAGAGATGATTCTGGTGTGACTGTCAGCCTATTTCAATAGATTAAGCCTTAATCATTGTTGAAAGAACTGGCTTTGGGAATTTATATATCCTTGATATAAAATCCTTGATATAAAATCAAGGGAATTTAAATGCAGAACCAATAACTTTAACCTTTTGGATGAAGGCAGGCCTCATAGACTAAGTAATTTGTGATGCAGCTATAATGTGTACTTGGAGAAACTCAGTGTGAACCTTGGGAAAAGTGGATAAAACATTGAACTGAATCATGGATTTTCATCCATAGAGATATGGAATAGACAGATAACATGGATTTCAAAAGAAAAAAGTCTCTTGCATGAAAACAATGTTGAAAATGTTCTGATAAGCCTTGTAAAAATCAAATCCGGGAAAGAAGAATGCCTCTTTGTAAGGGAAAATTGGAAGGGAAGTCGGGAAAGGAGCAGTTTCTGGGTAATATAGGAGGACTCCCTTTCCCCCAGCAGAGTCATGTTCTTAGGACTTTTAATGTAAGGCATTGATAAATCAGTTCAGCTCCACCCCAAGACAGGGTAGGAGGGAGCGGAGGTTCTTTCTTTTATATTTGCTTATAAAAATAATTAAAATATATAGCAATGTTGGAAGAATTTTTACAATAAACACCACCATCTAGATTCTAGCAGTAACATTTTACTGAACTTGCATTATCACACATACATATCCACCTGTCCATCTCTCAAGGATATGGGTTTTAAATAATCCAATCATTAATTCATTTACTTAGCAAACATAATGTGTGCCAGCCACTGAGACTATGAAAGGAACACACTAAGGTCCCCATCCTCAAAGGGAGCCTGGTCTAGTAAGGGTGGCACATGCAGAGAAATAATTTTCACAATACGAGCAATACTGTAACAGGGGTAGAAAGAAGCTACCATGAGTACAGGGGGCAGAGGCATCACAGAGGAGGTAAGCTTGAGCTGGGCGCTGGAAGGTATGAAACACGTTGCCAAGAAGACATTAAGACGAGGGCATTCCTGGCAGAGCACTGGTGTGTGTGGTCGGGGGGCAGCACAGAGGTGTGGTCACCATGGCTGCAATGCGTTGGCAGATGAGTAGGCAGTGGAGTTGAGGGTATTGAGAGTGAGAAAGATAGGGACTTGGTTTTAGAGGGTTCTGTGTACAATGGAAAGACATTAGGGCTGTATCTTTAGGTTATAGGGAACAAGTGAAAGAAATTGGGGAGTGACGTGTTCTGGATGGCAGAGGGAAAGCAGCCTTGTTTGAGAAGGTAATTAGAAAGAGTTGTTCTGAGAGCCCAGCCTAGAGATGATGAAGGCTTGAACTAAGGCAGATATAGTAGACATTAAACGGAGGGTGATAAATTGGCAAGAGAAGAAGAATAAAATGGAAAGGAGAATAAAAGGAATTTGATGAGAAATTAGACATGGAGATGAGAAATAATGGAGGTATTTAGGATGACTCCTAAGTTTCAGATTTAGGCAACCATGTACCATTAGTCATGATAAGGAATTTAGGCATCTACAGGGAAATTAAACACATTAGTCCCCCAAAGCAGGGGTGGCATTAAGGCACATAAGTCCCCATAATAAAAAATAATGGAATTTGTATAGCATTAAAAATAGGGATTGAAAAAATGGAGGGAGATTAATCAACAATGAATAGTAAGAAAAAGAAAATTAGAAGTAGGGCTTAAAGAAATTAAAATAGCAAAAGGGAAACAGAAGGAGGAAGATACAATTCAGTGTGTCAACATCTGCTTTAGATTTTTGTTCCTGAGAGTCTTCAGCAAAGGGTTAAAGTACTATAAACATGATCCTGACAGACACCCTCTCAATGAAGCTGACACTACATTGCTGCTAAGAGGGAATAACACACATGCTGGGTATTCACACATTTGAAATACTATTCAGAGAAACTTTTTAAACAATGTATGTTAGCTGGGACTAGTCTATTCAGGCTTACCTGAAATTCTATCCAAAATGACATTTTATTCACTTTTCATGAAATTTCAAGTTCCCTTGTAGTTTATACAGTGAGTCTTTGCAGCTTCTCAATAGCACACGATACTCTGTCATACAGTACTTATTGCTGCCAGGTAATGATTCCATGAGCTAGTAACCAACCCAGGAAAGGTGTGGTCAGTGTACATTGGTTTACCAGCCTGTGATGTCTATTGGTGACTTTGGTGGGTATCCGTCTCCCTCAAGTAAATAGCTCTGGGAAAGTTGAAAGATCTCCAGAAATCTCATACCAAGAACAAACTAGGGACTGAGTTTGAGTCAAAATGTGGGATTTGATGTATTAAAATCAGTGAAAGGAATGATAAAGGTCATTTGAAGACTTTGATTTCAAGGAGGTGAGGAAAGCCAGTTTTTTTCTTTGCCACTTCAAAGAACTCATAATCCACTTAGCATTCAGGTTCACATTCCTGGCTGTCTGGTTTGGAGGGAATCCTGGATTGGGGTTGAGATTATACCACCTCAAGGCCAAAAGTGGGTGGCATCTAGGGACTAACACTGGGTAAAAAGAAACTGAGAAAGCAAAGAGTCGTTTCGTTACGGTGAGATGAAATCAGAATGAAGTTCAATAGCAGAGAACATCTTACTTCAAAGAAAAGAAGAAGTTGGTGGACTGTTCCCATTGCAATAAACAATGTCAAGTTCCTAAGCAAAACTTGTTATTTCATCATTTTCTAGTAAGAGTATATAAAATGTCAAGGGCTCAAGTACAGTGTTATCAGGAAGAGTATACTGAGTGCACATCCCCCACCAGCTCCCGCACTGCACAGGAACACATGCAGCCTTATCACCAGTCATGAGTGGGGCACCTGCAGCTTAAGGAAACTTGTGGCCTTTAGTCTGAATTCAGATTTTACAGAACAAATTCCTTTGTTAAAAGAGAAAGGTGAAGCTTTTCTCACCTCCTTAAAAAAAGAACAATCCTGAAATCAGAAGGCCACAGCTTCCATAAATCTCCACTTACCATATCTTCTCCCGAATCACATAAAGAGTTTACAGGCACAGAGGACACACATTCTCCAAAGAAAAGAGAAGTGCTGAATAGTCATGGAAGGATCTGTCCTGAATATCTCAACTCATTCCAGTGGTACAAGTAGGTGAGCTTTGCAACATTTTATGAAATAAATACAAAAGCAATACAGTGGGCTCGGCGCCTATAGCTCAACCGGCTAAGGCGCCAGCCACGTACACCTAAGGTGGCGGGTTCGAATCCCCAGCCCGGACCCGCCAAAC